>NW_024539618.1:0-150599 GCF_016647785.1 Suillus fuscotomentosus
AAACAGCACATCTACCCATGACTTTATATCACAGAGTCATGACAACGTGTGCTCGCTTTCCATTAAGAATGCAAACTGGAAATTCCCAACGGATGCCATCTCCGTCTGTCACTTGACGATCATCGAGTTTCAGGCCTGAGGGCTGTTTTCCGTAGACAGCCAGGGCTTTTCAGAGATCTTGTCCACCGGTCATCAACTGGAGTCGCTCACATTGTCAGGTATTTGTTTCGCCTGCATAGGTCCTCGCTTCCGTTCCTGACACATTTTGCTCTCAAGATTATCAGTCTGCATCGACATGTCACAGACAGGGACCTCGTGCCTGCTATCTCGGAATTCTTGAGAAATCGCAAGCATCTTCATTCCTTCCACATCATCATGCCCAGTGAAGACCATCGTTGCATTGATTTTGATGGGTCTGCCTGGGGAGTACTACCTTTTCTAATGAACCTCCGCAGTCTCCATATCACTTATCCTAGAGATCTTTCTCCTTCGCTAGCAGGGTGGCTTATTCCGCGGAGTGTTCGTGTGCTCACCATGGATATTATGGTACCGCCTGCAGAGGACCTTCTTTTTTCATAAATGTGAGTCGATGACACTCGTCATTGACAAGAAGAGTAGCATTGATGTGTTCTATTATAGCAATTGCGTCCCGGAGTCCCTCCCCTTCTCACGTTCATTGGTATGACAAACTTTCCGACACGTTCTGTCATTAACATGACATGCTCTCAGCATCTCAGCATCGACCTCCGATGGATCAGCAATCAATGTGCAAGTTAGCCTCAACGCAAATCGACGCATTCTTGACAGAGCTTGAAAGGTTAGATGATAAGATGATTCTTACCGAAGTACACCTGCTCGAGAGTCACATCTACCGTGGCATCGGAAACCTGTCGAAGTCCAAGGTTGGTCCTTCGAGTGCCATCCCGGTATTCTCATTGTACGCTTACGTCCACGAAATGCAAAGGCTGCCATCACTTTCGCTAGGTCCGCTGTAAACTCAATATATGTATTGTCCTGGTCTTCAAGCAGCGTTAGACCTGCAATCTGGTGTTCTCCATGCCAAGGACAAAGATTACACTATCGCATACTCATATTTCTATGAGACTTTTGAGAACATGTCATCGCAGGATGACCCAGCAGCGCTGAACGCACTCAAGTACATGCTTTTGTGCAAGGTCATGTTGAATATGGTGTGTTGTCACTGATCTTGACTCATCAGTCATTTTGATATGCATTCCAGCCAGAAGATGTAACATCACTTCTCTATATCAAGCTCGCAGTAAAATTCTGCAGCACTTTATGACACCCTTCTCCAGCAGAATTTGCTGCGTATCGGTGAGCCGTACTCGATGGTAAAGATTGACTACGTTGCCAAACAGGTCAGTCAAGGACGGCAGGACACTGAGGCCAAGTGGATATTGAATTGTCTCTGGAAAGTAGCTCATATTGTGTTTTAGGCTATCTCAGATGATCTTGGACATGGTGTTCCACGGCGTGCTGGATCAGGGATGACTCGGATGCCTGATCGTATTTGATGAGCTAGAAGCTGACGTGTGTCCTTTCTTCTCGCTCGTCTCGTTCGTGCTCATCCTTTTTTCAGACCACGTATGGTGCAGCAATCGGGACCTGGAATAAGTTAGCAAGGTCATAGACTCGTTGTATGCCAAAGTGCATGTTTTGATTGTTCCTGGCCACTGGTCTATGCTTATGAATATCATTCAGACTGTCAGGATTGCATAAATGTAGTTTGAATTTTCTCCTTCCTACACGTGCAATTCAACACAATACATATAATTAAGAAGGGAAATGGTAGATGTGTCCGCGCTCACTAGCCGAGTCATCACGCGGATCTGAAGCCAAGTGGCTGTTGTGACTATAGGCCTAAATATATTGCGAAATAAAGGACAAGTAGAGCATGAGACAATACTTCATGAAGTATTTCGTTTTGCCTCAGGATGAGTCTCCTCTCACCCATGAAATTGCTATTCGTTTGTCTGACGTTGCTAATGCAATTCGAAAATCACCCAAAACAAAGTCACGATCAGCACGTGTTTATTTATTTGCTAGGCATTGGACATACCCCGAGCAGGTGAACGTTACGTTGTCCAGTACTTCGCTTGGCACCTTGCTTTTATAGTACTTGCCTCAAACTTGAAGGTTCTGAAGATGTGATGGAGTGTAAGAACTGCGAGCTGACATCAGTGAACTGGTGAGGAAAGTACAAGGCCATATATCACAATACATAGTACATAATCACAATAATCAACATAATTCTGCTATCGAGCATCACATTGTCATTTTTGCCCTTATATCGGAAAGGAGTTTTTCTGATTTCACCATAAAACGCTAAGATCGGAAAAAGGTCTCATCATCGCTCAAAGTGAAAGTTGAAGGGAAGGTGGAACAAAAGCTACTGGTTGATCTACATGAATCAAAATTGTCATATCGGCGGTAAGGTTTACAATATCCAAGCCAAGACTAAAAGCCCGAGTTTTGCAGGGAATGAGGCTGCATTAACCTTAGCGAGGGACTATATATGTGTGTACGCTATTAAATCTTGATACACCTACCTGAAAAGCTAATTTTCCGTCACTTTCATGTCAAATTCACATGTAAGCGTGAAAGCCTGTATCCTCCTGACTACAAGAATATATTCATCCGAGCGCACGGCCACAAAAGAATTCCTGCGTGCTTCGACTTTGTATGCAGCATCTTTGTTATTCCGATGTTTGTCAGCTATGTTTCAATTTGGAACGCGTGCGAATAAGCTATGCCTTTCCGTACCAGCTGGGTTATGGCCAACAAGCAGGCAACAATCAATTTGTATCATGCTTCGAGTCTTAAGGTGACCTTCTTTGTGTATCTAATGGCTGACAACTATATATCAGTTGCAACTGCGTCACGAGAAGTTAGACTGTAACTCGGACACTGTATCGTTGCAGCGACGCACCTCTCCCTCGAACTCGGTGCTCAGGGCTCATGCATCACCTCAGTGCCTGTCTTACCATTCGACATCCCCCATATCTTATTGGTTCATGCATCCAGGCAAAGTCGTGGCTGCGCGCGGACGTTGTATCATTACAGCGACGCACCTCTCCCTCTAACTCGGTACCGAGGGTTCATGCATCATCTCGGTACCCGCCTTGCGATCCGACATTCCTCATATCCACTGGGTCAAGCATCCAGTCAAAGTCGTGGCTGCACGCGGACGTCGTATCATTGCAGCGACGCACCTCTCCCTCGAACTCGGTGCTGGGGGCTCATGCACAACTCCGGTACTCACCTTAATGTTCAACATCTATTGTATGCATTTCCTTATACATCCAAACGGTCGTGTCTTTTAGCACCCTGTAGAGTTATTGCTTTCGCATGCATGTGGGATCTCAGAAGTTGAGATCCTCAATCCAATGATAATGTTTTTGTTGGGCAACATAGGATATTCATAAGCACCTCGTAAATACAGAAGGAATTATGGGCGGCTCACAAGCAATTGAAATCAAACCTACTATCTCAAGTATCCTCGGCATGACTTTGAATTTGACACGTCTCTCAATCACTTTCATTTTGCAAGTTCGTGAGTTGTGTACAGTGGTGGGCAGCATGGCCAAAAAATCTAGAGATTACAGTGATCGCCTAGCTTTCCTAGATTCAACGTGATAAACACAAACCCACGAATCCCGGGACTGGAGCTCAAATCATTCTCTGGAGATCATTCTTAATAATTACAGACGTCCGTCGGTATTGCAGTATAGCCAGCACATTACGTTTCGCACTAGACAGGTATAACCGATTCATGGCATTAATAGTAAACTATCACAATCAGAAAGCTAGGTGTCACTGAAAACATTATATCATAATAATAGATCATTAATTCGAATCGAAGGTAGCATCGTCAATTTGTGCCCTTTGCCTTGCGAGAGCGTTCACAGACATCCTGGCCTTCACCACGTTGGTAAGGTCTTCACGGCAACTTCTTCCAAAAACCTTCCTGAACAACATGAGATCAGTCGAGGTTTGTTCAGGGTATATTAGATGTCACACCTGGTCCACCACTCGAGAAGTTTGTCGACCCTATGCTGCGCTTCTCGACCAGGGGGTCTCTCGAAGAAATCTACGATAGTCTGCCAGAACTGTATATAATCGAAGTCACCGTCGACAGACCGCCATGACGTGACAGAAGAAAGGGAAAATCACACCTGCCAGGGTATAAATCATTTATTATTGATCAGAATATATATCGTCATGATAACTTACTTGACAAGCGATGTATGCTATCGAGCGAGGTGTGACTTTCTCCATCTTGATAATCTGGGCCACATGTTTCTTGACTTTGATTCCAGCGAGCACCGCCTTGTTAGCGCGCCTGTTATTCTGAATGACATCGGCACCGTCACCGTCACCCTCCACGTCCTTCGCTGAAGAGGGTGATGTGAACACGGCTTTATAGCCCTGTGAATGATAGTGAGTTCATTGTTGAGTGACTCTGAGTCAGGTGCGATAAACCTGCAGCAGGATTTTCCCCTTGAAAAGGCCTTCCTCCAGATTTTCCGGATCAGCAACGTACTTGTCATAAAGAAACACCGGGAAAGAGAAATCCGTCACAATGTGACCGTCAGAGCAGTCTCTAATCCCTGCCCTAACACTGAGAAACAGTCAGCGTTGCTCAGGATGCTGAGTACCCTACACTTAGTACACAGGATCATTCCAATCAAGTTCAGCCGGACAAAGTAACTTTCCACATGCATCACTGGTAAATCCATGGGAATGTTTATCGTTGATATCGATCGGAGGGTTGGGCCTAAATTCGCGATTGACCCAATCCGAAACAAGAGCCTTGAGTTTTGAGGTATCGTCCCCTCGAGCACCATCTGCGCCCTGCCTCAGCTAACAAAAATTCAACATGATAAAGCCAATCATTGACAGCGGCAAGACCCACCAGTTTTAACATGCGCATGTAGTCGTCGTGCTCCATATCTGAGGTTTTCTTGAGAAACCATGGCAAGGTTCTCATTAGAATACTGTACCCTGACTCTAACCGATCTTGACTACATAACCCATCAGTACGCTCACCGTGACAATCAATGACGAGAAAACTTACTCAAGAGTGGCATCCTCGTCATTATCCTCGTATCTTCTGTCGTTTTCGGCGACAAGATCTTCAACAGTATCAAACAAAACAACGACGCGTTTAAGGCCTCTGCCTTGAGCCAGGAAGTAATTCGTTTGCCTGAAAAATAGTGAGCAAGATCTGCCCAACGGACGAAATGATGGGCATGCCTTTCTTTCACTGCCCGCCCAGATTCGACAACCTCTATCTTCCCCTCCAATTCGGCAATTTTCCGTCTTTGGCGAGCCTGCAGAAACATTGACTGCGGCGAGGTTTGTAATGATTCTGGACCCTGCTGACTTGGAAGGCCGTCGTCGTCCTCTCGGTCCTCAACAGGTGGCGTTCTGTCATGCAGCGTGCTGCCATCAGCTTGTGACATCGACTCGGAGAAAGAGAAGATAAAAATGGGTTCGAAATCGAAATCGAATGTAGCCGCCACACAGACAAGAAATGTGTGCAGTGGAAGGGGTGCGAGACGAGGGAAAGGAACTTGACCATCACGCTCTTATATACTGGTCGGCTGCTGGCTGAGTGCTGGATGCTCGCTCCAACTAGACAGTTTAAGCGTAGTCCGCAATAACAGCAGACGTGGCAGCCGGACTCCTACAAAACTGCACAAAGTAGCTGTAAGTAGCGACACTTCTTTTGAAACTACTAAAAATAGACAGGGAAACGAAGATTGAAACCATTTAGGCCAAAGCTTTCTGTAGATACCTAATTTTCTCATAACGTTCCTGGAAAGTAAATGCGTACCGAAATATAACACTGGCAAGTAGCAGTGCGCAGCAATGTTATAGGGCCGTTAAATCATGAGAAGTTCTAAGCGAAGATTAGCGAGGGTTCGGCATTTCGTGCTAGTGAAAGCTTACATAGGCTGAGTTTGATGTTGCGCGATGCTGCCGAGGCGAAGACTCAAGGGGAAACAGGTCCGTCACGGCAGTCAGATGCTATAGAAAATCCAATTGGATCGTGATTCGAAATGACGCATAAAGTGGCAATGGCAAGGCGGCTCGAATGGTGAGATAGGATGACTAGCACTGGCACTACTGTACGTGCAGTACCAAATAATCGTCATTTGCGGGAGCACCCATTGCAATGTGAAGACGTGGAATGTATTTCAGAGTAGTTCATTCGATAACATCTGCACGTATACTGGTTGTACGAGATTGGCACTAGTAAGAGTCGGTCATGAGAGGTCGAGGTAATCGTCGATGTCTCACAGAGACCTTCGGCAGTAGTAGATGCACCTCACCCTTTGCTAACTATTGACGCCCACTTGGTTTTGTCTAGCAATGAACATTCAAGAACACGAAGTACTATCTGTGAGCTGGTGTGGGGAGGCGAGTGCTGTTGAACGATAGGATGGACTGGTGCTACTTGGATTGAGATTCTTGGCTGAATATAGAGGTGGAGCAGAGGCATCAACGACGGGTACATTGGCAACGGTAACCGATTGGATGGAGAGCTGGAAGCCAGCAAGCGCCCAGGACCATCATAGACGCACGAGGGCTACTGTCAAGGCGTAAGGATAGCTCATGCATGGATTAAATTGACTGTACCTACCGGATGCCCAGATGCCCGGACGCTAGAACTCAGCAGCTTCACCAAACACATGCATGTGCAGACGAATGCCAGAAGACCCTCTTGCCTACAATAATTAATCACAAGGTGCAAAGGCGGTGTATATCCCCGCACACCTTCTGGATGTTCAAAGTCTGATGATTTGCACGAAGTTCCTTATATCACCATCGACCTGCACAAATCGCGTCATAATCTGAAAATCAAGAAATCGAGTCACATACTTTTGCGATCACGATTCATTCTGGAAGACTCTTCAAAACTTCGTTTGCAACATCCATGGATGGGACTTGCTTCTTGTGCTCTGAACCATCAGGCATTGTGAAAACGATCTCCTCTTAGGGCTGAGCTGAGACAGTGTTCAGGATAATTGATCTCGGGATAGATGTCACGCATACCTTTCACAAATTCATTGTATTTGGAGCTATTCACAAGTAAGTCAAAGTTCAGAGAACTCATCTGTAAAATTACCGACTTGAAGGAGATACTGAGATGCTGCTGCCATTGCCACTTCATCCTTTTTCGTGCATTTCCGTCGTATGGTTCATCGAGGGTGAGTATCTGGGCAGGTTGTGAAAAATATGCAATTAGGGTAGCCATGGCTGTCGAATAAATGCGAAGACAGATAAATTGTGATTGTGACCTATAGGTGCTACTACAACAGGTCCAACTTGTGCGAAAGTGGTTCCCCACGTCGGTCAAGGTCACGTGTTGTCATGACTCGCCACTGCAGTGCGTCCGAGTCAATGATTCAAGGGGCATACACGAGAGGCACCTCCTAGGCATACAAACAATTGACTTCAAGTAATCATAGGTCAGGCTCTTCCTAGGCTAGACAGGCTGACAAGGGTAAGTGGATATTCTAAGAGAAGACAAGTTTCAATTGCGAATTTAAAAAGATGGGAGATCGTCGTTGTTGTTGTCATCCCCTTCACAGTCATCTTCGACCAGTTCCTCGCCACTAAGCTCTTCATCACTCACTTCTTGATCATCATCCTCATCGTCACTACATCCAATATAACCCTCACCGGTCTCCTCATAGTCCATATCCACCTCATTATTGTTGGTACAACTGGTGGTTTACTGACAGAAGGGGGTGTACCCCCCGCTTCTGCGATCTGCCGTAGGACGCGACGTCTGCGCTCATGCTTCGCTAACTGCGCCGGAGTGTCCAACTTGCTGGTCAGTGGATAGAATGCCTTCAGAGCTCTGTGTGCAAGCTCTCCCTGTCGATGGACTTTAGGGTAATACTAGCGAGAATGTAATTGGAACGCACGATTTGAGTAGTGAACGAATCAGTGGTCCCAAAGAACCTGATAGTTTTCACATAATCACCCATGGCGTGGAATTTGTATGTGCTCAAATTTAATTTCTTTTCCCTCGCACCAGTTGATTCTGGGGATGCATTATGAGTTTCGGAGCGCTGGGCTAACCTTCTGTGGCGAGCAGCTTTCTCTTTTGGCAGCTCCACGGCAGTTGAAGGCAGTGCAGGTGAAATCCCGAAACTTCCGCAAAGTCCGGGAGAGTTTCTTGAATGTTTCCTCGAATAAAACCAGCGTAGACTCGGAATGGATCCTAAGTTTCGCAAGTGCATGCCACTGTGCGAATTGATATAACAGAGACTGTACCGCTGCATCATGGTCAGGGGGGAAAAGCCCTTCAAAAACCGGAAGAGCACACTGGAGGGGCGTCAGCGAGTCTACTGTCGAAAAAGAAATAATGCAAGAAACCTGTAAGATATCTTCGAAATCACGAGCTGCTAGTCTCTTCATCTCGGAGGTATTGTTCGCAAACTTTCGTATCACGCCGTTGCCGAATGTTGGGAGCTGACGAAATCTAACGTCAAAATGAGAAGTAACAACTTATGAGCACGCAACTGCAATTCATGTAAACTCTACTTACCTGGCGTCGAGGGTCGCGACGAGCTTAGTACCCTCAGGAAGGGCATAAAGAAGCCTCACCAGGTGTGTAAATAGTGCCTTCCACGTACCCAATTCGCACTCATGCATGAAGTCGACGACTGAGCATGCGAAATGGGTCGAGACCAAACGGTCCAAGCTTTTCGACGAACCGATTCTACGAGTGCTAATATGAGTGCATAGTAAACTATTGCTGAACCAGTTGCAGCTTACAATAATAGGTACCCATGAGCCTTCTCCAAGGGCATCGTCGACCTTTGCACTGTCTACAGTGTTTCCTCGCCCATAGATATACTCGCGAGCCTCTATAACCTTCGTCATAGCATACACTCGGAGGTTAGTCATGCGGCTTTTCATATCCTTGACGAGACCGAGACAACTAAACAAGCCTTTCGGTGTGAGGCAACGAGGGCATGGACACATGCCCATATCCTTGATGGTTGCAATCAAAGCCCTAGTGATTTATAAGTCATCCAATATTTTTTGCAATTAAAAACAAGATACTTCTCAGGATAATCAGCAGAGTACGTAAAAATTCGGGGAAATACTCTCCGCATGACTCCGTCGGCACATTTGAAGACAATACCATGTCGGTATGCGTAAACAAATTCTTCATCCAGCAAGATTTCCCAGCATGCATGGAACAATTCCCTGCGGCAATGGGTGTGAAGAGTGGCCATGCCGGTTTTTGATATCCGAGGCAAACCACTCAGAATATCCTTGATACTATCAGGAAGCTGCCGAGATCAGTCAATATCAATAGCGGTTAATAAATATACAACCAGAAGGGCTTACTGAAGGTAAAAATCCTACAAGGTGACAGGATCCTGATGTAGGTGACGTACGCACGTATTTCGTCAGGTTTCCGAAGTAGACATAAAGCGGCCAGGCCTTGGCGGTTCCAAAGTTTGCCAGGTGAGTGGCATCGGAAAAAAACATCAGACCTGCAACGATACGTTCGAGTGAACACCCAAACTCCCTCGGCGACTTGTGGAGACTGTCCTGAGCTTCTAGCCAGGCATCAGAAGTATACAGCTCGTCATATATCCGTTCTTGGTGATTGTCTAATGGATCCTGCCAAATATGTTTGAACGGCGAGAGATGGAATGCCGCCGCTTGAGCATCTGCAAAGGCTGCGCGTATAACATTGACAAGAGGGCGATAATGAAATCCCGGAACGGTATAAGGCCTAGGCCTCTCCTCCCGTGATTTTGTTGGTATGTCAATGGTGACGTTGCTCTCAATCCAGTCATCTGGGAAAGAAATCTTCTTCCCACTCTGATCTTGATCCAACTCTCGCAAGCTTTGCCTCACCGAGAACCCCCGAAGATGCTCACGGTCAAAATCCTCTGCCATCATCACATCCTTGACGAGGGCCGCGACCTTAGCTTCCGATACTCGACTACTACCGCTATTCATCCAGGAGATAAGTCGGTAGATTGTCATGTTAGCAAAGGGGTACGGTGGCCCGAGGACTTTCGGTAGAGAATCGACTCCTTCATCGATAGTAGGACATGTTTGCGCGAGCAACGAGGATGGAATATATTTGTTTGGTTCGAAGGAGGGCCGACGAGGGTATAATCGACTGAGGCCAAACGAGTTGAAGGTGGTCTGCAATGTGTCCCTTAGCGTTAGAAGAACGCGTCGAATTCTGAATTGGGCTGGGACTACTGCAGTCGAATTTTGAGTTGAAATATCCTGACCGTCAGCAGTTGTCAGAGTAATTGAGATCCTCTTCTAATGGCTGGGTATCGTAGAAAGGTCTCGGAATCCGTCTTGTACGGTGTCCTGGTTCCTCTGAAATAGCCGGATGATCAAAAAAGGAATAGTAGCTGCTATTCGAAGAGATACGAACCAAATTGAAAGTCATTTCCGCGGTTATCATTGGCCTCCATCTCGATGTCACCATCATTTTGTGGAGACCCTAGGTCTAGGGATGGCTGCAAGTCAGCGAGAATGGAGGTATTGGATAAACCTGTGAGCCGCTGCAGACCCCAGCCTTCGTCCTGCTGGGGATCGACAAGGGGCAATTGGTCGTGGACGACCGATTCTCTAGATTTCATGTGAGTCAAGAATCAATGAAACAGCTACTACGAGTCGGAGGGCAACCCACAAGTGAATTGGAGGTACTGCTAGTAGCACTAGAAGCCACATTCGCAC
Organism: Suillus fuscotomentosus; assembly: GCF_016647785.1. Lineage (NCBI taxonomy): Eukaryota > Fungi > Basidiomycota > Agaricomycetes > Boletales > Suillaceae > Suillus > Suillus fuscotomentosus. Next base: position 10,765 of record NW_024539618.1, read on the forward strand.
AAACCGCCTCTCTGGCGCGTTCCTGTCTCTTCTGACTTGCAAGGACACCGGACCTTCTGTAAAAATGACAACTTGCGCGATGTCTACTGAGTCCACGAGTGTCTGTTTTCTTCTCCCACTGGCAACCTGACGCACCGCAAAACACCATCAATAAAAGTGAGGCCGATAAAAACGAGGCAATCCAAAGAGACTGTGCAAAGCGCATTGCACTCTGGAGTTGCTAGTGAAGGCTAGCTTCAACTCCCAGGTGGCAGCCGTCTGAGTCTTTGAAATTTGTTAGTGTCAGTGACTGACCCCAAACTGACCCGAGTAGTCACTACCGTGTAGAATGTCACGTGACCATGACGTAATGGTAATATCTAGTATCAGTACCATAAGTTACCTTCGAAAATGGCAAAGGGAGACAACATACCGTACAACTCAGTTTGTACCTTCCCCCGGCCAAACTGGTGCTCAGTGTGGTTGCAATCAGGTACTTATCTGCTGAGTTCTACGAGCTGGGTGTAAATAAAACAGATCCGATTTGTCTCGAAAGATGCAGAGCGCAAGGAATGAGATATATATAACGCGTAGAAGTAGGTCCATAGTCAGCTAAGGGTCTGCTACTGTATCAGGCTCGGTGGTTACTGACACAAACCAGCCAGAAGACGCGCGGCTGCCCTTGTTCATGACTTGGGACTCCTTGGACTTCGCGAACGTAAGGGTGTGATCGCAATCAGTCCCCTTGCAACGGAAGGTGCTTTCATCCCGCCCGGATTTCTTAGAAGCCACGCGCTCCCATGGACGAACACACATACATTTCGAGCATTGGTAGGGCAGTACGTTACCGAACGGGCGAAGATTCTCGTGGAAGAATGTGTATGTGGACACAATCATGGAGGTCGGACCAGTCGGATCGCACATTAGTCCTTGGGTGTACTCTGATATGGTGGTTGGGCGGCGACGGAAGGCATTTGGCCTGTATAAATGGACAACGGACGAATGCATTCCAAGCCGAGGGGATGCCAGGAGGATGTCTCGAATGACATCCTGCACCTCGAACCCTTCAACAAGTACACGGCCGACGTAAGTGCTGATAAATGGTACGACCAGGCATGCGTGAAATCGCTCGGCACCAAATGCGAATGCATGCTCGACTTCATACCTATCAAATCCTTCAGCGACAAGGGTAATGTTGAGAATGTGGAAACTACGCACTCTTTGACACAGGCCTTGAATGCCCCGAACGCGTCTGGTTCTTGTACCATATGACCGCAGACGAACATCCACAAGGTAGACCCTTTGACGTAATCCTCGATGCCGCCGACAAACAGACCTGCAAAAAACTGGCAACAGTGACACGTTGTAACGAAGAGAACATGTTATCTTACATCGTTCACTGTATAAGCGACAGGGCCGCCCTCTATTACCACTTTATTTCTTCCCCTTCCACTAGACTCGTCGTCTGCATATCCCCCCCAGATATCACCTCGTGAGCCCTCCGTGGTAGACGAGTGCGAGAAGACGAAGACCTCGACACGCTCACACTGAAGGAGTTTGATTCGGGTCACGAGTTGCTTCATCGTTGTAAGGTGTTTCTCGGCCTTCTTACCCGTTCCGATATCGAAAATGATTTCATGATATTGCATGTTATTCTGTGGCTTGAACGGCCTTAATTGCTGTTGCATGCTGGTTGCAGGCGATCCGGAAGGGTCGAGACCTTTGATAACGAAGTGAAGGATGAGTACCGGGCTACTGCATATTTGTGAGCGACTGGTGACCTCGATGTGCCCGTGGATGGTGACAGGGGTGGGTAGGACCCCTTGACCTGAAGCATTCTCGAACGCCTAGTATATATATTAACAAGATCAAGTCGAGACCTTGGAGAAAGAGACAAACTTACAAAATATGGCTTCATGGCATCTCCCTTTGTACGCATTTCATGGCACCCTGGACAAATAAAATAAACGCCGGGGTCCATAATAAGCTCCTGAAACTCTGGCGGAATAACGATGCAGCGATCGCAAACTGAGCGTGGGCATACGGTGCAGTCATATAGGGAGCCACCGTCGCAGCAAAAGAAACAGAACTGATAATAAGTCCTTAAGTTAGTCACGGTGACAGAGCGAGGAGTTGTGAGACTTACGATGTTGTGGGAGTTGGGCTTTGGCATTATCTTCACGCGTGGTGGCGTTGCCTGGACAGTTTTGATAAGTTGTTTTCCGGCATGGCCAGTGACCTTCTTGAATATAGGTAGGTGACCACGTCTAGCAGGCCCTCCGGTACTGTTACCGGCTGTTTGTTTTGTACGGGCCATACTATAAGTGGTGCCGGTGAGGACTCTGAGGAAAAAAGTTAACCATGTAACGCGAAACACGTGACACAATGTAAGCAGGCAAACAAACACAAATATATATAACGCATTCGGACTTTGTTCGAACTTCTTACTATTGAACATGTATCTAGTATGTCGGGGCAACAGCCTTCTGGCCTAGAGTCGAGGATCTCCTCGCTCCCCTGAATATCACGATGGTGGGGTAAAGCAGCCTTCTGGCTTCAAACTGAGGATCTCCTCGGCCCCACCTATGTGACTAGGCCCTCGCAGTGCAGTTCAAATCTTCATTAATACACTCTCACATGCGTCCGTGCTACTTCCTTTCGACACCTACTCAAGTTTTCACCTTTCTTTCAACTGCCATGATACCAAGACACGGTCGCCGGTTGATCGGTATTACCGACTGCCACACAACATGGGGACACGTGTACTTCAAGACGAACGGGTGATAAGTAATTAGTGTACTCTCATTGCAAGTTGACATGCGCTCAATTTCTTCTCCAAGATATTTTTATTCAACATTGCCATGACAAGAAGACGGTCCCAGTCAGTCGATATCGCCAGTTGCAGCACGCGTACATACACATGAGCACTGATTTCATACTACTCGCTGACAGGCTCATCATCACGTCCCGGCTATACTACCTCATCAAGTAACACCTCCAATTCTACGCGTTCTTCCAACACCCCTCATCCTTCACACCGCCCATCTCCATCAATCTCTTCATCAACGAGAACGAACGCATCTATCCGAGAATCCGACGAGTTTCCCAACGGATCACTTACCTCCGTATCGTCAGTCGTGCAAACTGAAAGAAACAATACTGATACCTTGAATGGACCCGTCGGCAGGCAAGGTGTCCACCGTGGGTCAAGCTCTGGGCCATCAAATTTGTCATGGGCTGCTCTTGCCTCTTCCCGTCCTTCACCGCCCGTTGCGTCATTGCCCGATGCAGTCGGCAGGCAAGGTGTTCATCGTGTACCAAGTTCTGGCTCATCCAATTTGACATGGGCTACTATTACTCCCTCCCGTTCTTCACCGCTAGTTGCGTCATTGCCTGACGTAACTATGCGTCCAGGACTCCTTGACAATAGATTCGAGCCACCAAATTCAGATCTGGATACTAGGCCGCAGGCCGCAAGACGTACTACCCATTCAGATGCCGGCTGGAGATCCATGAGCTCTGCCCGTACGTCAGCAGGCACTTCTGCGTCATCCTCTGGTCGGTTCTCTCTCCCACATAGGTGATGATCATATTGACTAAAAGTTACAATTTGTTCCAGTGCTTGGAGACTCCATCTCTCACTTCTACGCTACTGACGAGGAACGACACCGGGATGCCTCGAATCCAATCCAGGACCATAACCCATCGCCTTCTCGCTCGATTGACAGATACCAAGAGGCTGCTGTGCGCGCTAGATCAGTTATTGAATGCTCGCGTAACTTAGGTATGGCTTTTATGTTTAATTTTTCCCTGTTGTTTACAAATATTGCTAGTGTACTCGACGAGGGAAATATGACAGTACGCCCTGGTTGCGAGCGTTAGGGCAACCGATGGTCAACGATGAATCAAAGTCTCCAAGGTCGGTGTCCAGGTACGTACGAACTTAATTTAGGCACTTTATATTCAAATTTACGCTGGTTTCGCAGAACTATTACCAGCTACTCGTCGATGGCTGTTAAATATCCCAGTCATAAGCCAATGAAGTAGTTGAAGTCCCCACTCTGCCATTCGCGGCAAGCTATCCTCGCTGTCCGATTTGCTCGCACCCGTCTCGTCGCATATTGTGGATTTATGACATGTACCATAGTCTTATACAAAGCGACTCCGTACTTCCTCCACCCAACACGTACAGCATGCTCTACTTCACAGGTTGTAATATTTTCCTGACTCTGCGTCCCGACGCACTACCTCTGGGGACGCAGCGTACAAGCTCAAGTCGAAGGTACCTGGAGCCATGGTTGGGCGCGCCATACTATTCTGGTGGGGAAAGTATGCACCATCGCCGGCATTCTGTGGGTAGCTGTAAGACGACGACGACGACGATCCCTCACCGCTATGACCCTGCTGTGGGTAGTAGGCAAATGGTGACAAGTCGTTCATCTGCTGGTGCAGCAACTGCGGATGCTGGTGCAGCGACTGCGGATGATAGGAAGGCTGTTGCAACTCGAGGGAAGGCTGTTGCAACTCGAGGGAAGGCTGTTGCACCTCAAGGGAAGGCTGCTCCGAATAAGTCAAGGTAGTACCTTGCGAGATCTTGGGCTGGGTGGGGGGTGGGGTCTCACGCTCCAGTAATTCCAGCGGAATCGTCATTTCCGCTGATGTCTGCGGAATGTACAGAGGTTTGAATGGAGGCGGCGAGGTGCCCTTGCTCTGCACACGCCTCATCTCCTGCCTACAAGGTATATTAGTACAATGCCTATGTCGGACGAGGCGCGCACTTACAGTCCTTGAAGGTGGATATCAAGTAAAAGTTTTTTGAATGGCTCCTTGTGGAGGTCATGCTGGGAAGCGAGTGTCATTTTTTGTTGAAACTCGCGTTGGTTACCAAAGTAGGGGTTTGCATTGAAACGCTTTGCAGTTTGGTTCCCTGTCCCCGACATCCGCCCTTCGACCTTGCGGTCTATGGCGCATAGGACCTAGGAAGCTCAGATGAGCAAAGGAAGATTGGAAATATGAGTCGCTTACCCCAGCGGCCGATGTTGCATACCCAGGAATGGGAGTCGTCGTGATCTGCGCGAGTATGCTTTCATCCCACAGCGGCGACTTTGAGTCACGATAATAGTGTTGAATGTGTGTCTCGACTACCGAGGGATTGCCAAACATTATAACAGTAGCAGTTGCATCACCAGCCCGGACGCCATGCAGGAAGTACTGGAAGATCTGTCTTGGCTCCGTGATTTGATTCCTACGTGCCTCCCTATATTTTTTCTGGGCCTTTGGCGTCAAGGTTTTGTCTTTAGATTCCAATTTGTAAAGATGCACGAAGCTCTCAGCACATTGGGCTAGTCTGCCGCGACTGGAAGTGAGCATGAGTTTATGTCAAACGTGTGTTGACACGTGACACGGCGGCGCTGACTTTACAAGTCTGTGTTCAGTCCAAGATAGGAAAGTTTGCGTTCAGGAAGTATGGGGGACCGTATTGGACAAAAATCACGCTCTTGGTTTTGTGCTTTTGTTTCTGACCAAGGACTTAGTAGTAGTGAATCATCGTGAATCACCATTAGAGACGATCAAAGAAGAAGTCGGAGTCTAATTCTAGTTTGACCTTCCAAATTCAATCTTGACGTTGATTTTTGATTTTTGATTTTGCATTGTCAAACAGGACCTCATATCTCGATGTCAATACTCCCACCGAGGGCTCCGCTGCCCTCCACCTGGAATGCATAATCGATGATGATTCCAGGCTTCTGCCCACTGAATGGCATCTTCATTCAGTGCATCAAGAAATACATGATGCAGTAGCCAGATGTGAGCATCCAGGTTCGGTTTCAGGTCGTGATGAACCTCCAGGAGCTGGAAGAACAACTTCCACTTCCTCCCAAAGCCCTGAGTCACATTGCGCCAGAGACGTTTGATGCGAATGTTGTGTACACTGCTGAAATTTGAACATCAGTGCAACATGCTCATGTGCATTTCTAATGCATATTTACCGCCCCCATATGTATGAACCTCGTTCAACACCCCTACGATTTTCCATCCACTCTGCGACCTGCAAATTCTCAGTTCCATGGTCGCCTCATACACGACTGGGTACACCATGTTCATCTACAATGTCCAGAAATAGGCTGAGAACAGTTTCAGCACGGTTATTGTCGCTAATACATATGCCAGTGACAAATCGCGAGAAGCCATCTATGAATGCATGAATTACAAGTCTATAATGAATCAGAGCTATGTGATGCTTGAGGAAATACTGTGGTTTTACATGAAAGTATATACACAAACCATGTTGACCATCATGATGATAGAGCGAGTTCGGCGCTGGAACTGAGTAGACTTGCCTTCGGATCCTCCGCGCCCCAAACATTGTGGTAGGTGCCCCATGAACACGCGCATATGACTCTAAAATGCGGCTTCGAGGCACATGATGGCCAAGAAAGCGAAAATGCCCATTGAGCATCCGTCTCCCAAAATTTGGAAAAAGCTCGAGTACCTGCTCTGTGATTTCATCCAATTCTTCATCAGAAAGATCGGATGTAGGAGCTGTTGATGACGTATAGATACGAGTAATTGACCCATCATCAGCTACATATTCAACATACACAGGTGGCCCTGGCTGAACAAAACCATGTTCAAGGGCACGCCGCCGGATTGTACGAGGTGCGACACCAAATACCGATGCTAGGTCCGTTGGCCCTCAAAGTTGTAGCGCAGCCTGTAAAACCACGGAATCAAGTTCATATCTTGGTCGCCCTCGACCTCCTGTGGGCACCCTGTGAGTAATGGTCAAAGGAGGTGCATTGGCAGGATCGGATGAGTGTTGGGCAGCCTCGTCAAGGTGACTGATCATGCTATGAATACTAGTCTCGATAGTGGTACCCTCCTCAGCAGAGAAGAGACCCATGTGCTACAAATACTATGTCAGAGGATGCATAGGTATGAAATGTAGTGACTCACCTGTCCTACAAGTGTCAGCAACCTCAAACATTCATTTCGCTGTGCTCCCAAGCGAGCAGCATCTCCCACTTGTGTGCGAAGCAGTATTGACCCGTCGTCCAATTTCAGTGTAAGCTGCCCAAATAGTTTGAATTGGTATTGCATGTATTTGCGGGTGAGCAGCATCCATACCAGTAGTACTAGTAACACGGTTATGTTCAGAGCCGAATGCGTAGTCAAAGACAGAGATGGGAGAAGAGCCCACGTGAATCAGTGGTGCCTTGCGAAGGTGAAACTAAGATCAAGTTACGTAACAACACGTTTAACTTGTCTTTGGACACGGCTACGATTTTGCACTAAGGTTCCTGCATTTGTTTTCCTTCGTAAGTTTTTGACCATGCGTAGGTCATCATACACCATGATTCACCGTGATTCATTATGAGCTGTTATATCTTAGGAAAATTCAAGTCAACTCAAGTCGTAATTTTTTTTTTGTCCAGTAGTGACCCCCAAAGGGAAGGAACGCGAAAGGTAAAACTACTTTTGAAAGCCAACGTACGCCGCGAAACTGACAAAAGTCTTTGTCAACACCCGTCTATCAAAAACTCCTACTAGTCGATTCCAAGTCCACCGAGTTCGCTCGGCTGTGGGTTTCCTGAACTGCCACGTGAAAAACTAGAAGTATTTCTTATTTCGATATGTCAATGCCAACCAAAAATTGTTGTTCAAAGATCGACATACCTCGCACTCATGAACACATACGAGTATTCTGTGGAGCAAGTCATGCGCGCATAAACTCCCCACATCCCGGACACTCATCATAGTCTGTGCAATCCTTGCAATAAACACTGTTGCAAGATTCACAACGGGATTCGCGCTCATCAAAGCAGTCTATACAGATTCTGGACTGACATTGCTCGCACGTCGCCACAAGGAATGTGCTATTGTTTGCGCGTGAAGACCCCTCCCGATCAGATAATCCTTCTTCCATGCAATCGTTGCATAGCGTCACCTTGCGGCAGTCCGCGCACGCGCCGATATATCTGCACCTAAGAAAACAAAAATAGTTCTGACATTTTGGACACCGTCCACAACTGTCGAGAGATTTATTCTGAGTGGCACACGGGCCACAAATCCAGCTGTCTTCGCAGAGACAAAGTATGTGACCGTCCGTGGGGCTGACGCAATCAGGACAGATTACACCACCAGTAAAATGTGCGCGAGAGAAGCAGTCGAGCTGGCTGCACATCTTCGACATTGCAAGGGTCGAAAAGCACGATTGACACGAAGACACAAAACTAACGAGGTCAGCACCTTTACAGTGACTGTTGTCGCAGGTGACATTCGAACAACCATGACATGTGATCAGACGATGCGAACAGATGGGACAGCGAGGATAGTCGGGCATGGATGGTGAAGTGGGTATTTGAGGTGGTTGGCTTGCTTGTGACTGGGATATCAAGCTATTATCGGCGAGAAGCTGGTAATAGTTCTACAAAACAGCTTCATTTGGATGTGAAGTGCCTGAATGCTGAGTTTTACGCACCTGGAGAGCTACCTCAGAAAGACTTTGATCCATCGCTGATTGTTGTGTGCCCTCGTACTCGCTGTGAGAACCTACTTGTCAGGTTTTTATCTTGGAATTTACGTGTCCTCATGCTGTGCGGTCCAGATAGTTTAGGAAACGACGAAACCGCGTTCTAGGAACCAGTGGGCTCCTGTGGGCTCATTGTGCAATTGTACTGGTCCGGATACTTCGGGTATTCCTGTGTCGAGACCACTAGCTATGTGTGCATGTGGATCCAGAGTTACCAGTGTGTGGGGCGCATGCATGCGCAGCTTTACCTTCAGAAGTTCGACATCGTACGATGTTGTTCCAAGTTGTCTGAGGGAAATCCGAATTTAGCCAAAAAAAATGTAATGTTTGGAAAGTGTTGTATAACCGTGACGTAACAATCTATGCATTCATCGATATATAGAGATGATTTCGTTCAAAACAACATACTTCCCTGCAAATACTGGATTTAGATGCTACCTCTCGGAGTCCCATAGCGGATGCTCAAGCTCTTGCTTGAATCATTTCACCTGGTTCTTCATTGACCAAGTTAGCATGTCCATTGGAAGCCCTGGGATGAAATCGACACCCATCTCATACATATCTTTGAAAGCTGCTGTTCGGCACGTCATAGAAATCACCTCGAATGCCTGAGTCCGGGATATGTTCACGTTCAGGGAACATCTGCTTCATTCGTTTGTGTTCGTTCGTACATGCCCGGGACTTTTCCGCAAAAGAAAAGTTTGCGTTCGGGATTCGGGAAGGAATGCGAAAGCTTGAACAGGTAAAATTCGAAAGCAAGAGTACACTGCGAAACTGACAAAAGGTTTTGTTAACATTCGTCTATCAAAAACTCCTACTGGTCGGCTGCAGGTTTCCTGAAGCTGTCACGTGTAAAACGAGTATTTTGCCTTATTTCGATATGTGCAGGTGCGTCGACGCTCTAGCTGTCCTATCGACACGGAAGAAGTTTAGAACTGTTAACGATCTCATCATTGCGATTGAGATATTAGGGGAGTTCAAAGTAGGATTCTGAATTCGATTTGGACTTAAATTCTTTGCAGCGCTTGTAACGGCCTGCAAAATCTTCCACAAGCCCATGGTGGATGTGCTGTGAACTGAAATAAATTCATCAGAACAAATGCTATGCTGTATAATGAGGTCCACTGGTATATCGTATCGGTATCGCACTGTCAGGGTCAGTTTTGTGCTGTTCATTTTTTTTTACGTTCAATGGCAACCTGGGCCTGGCTAAGCAAACATTTAAATAGTGGAACTGTCGGGCAAAGGCGTCGAACTGTTATCTGCCAATGATGCATGTCGATTTTTGCATTCGCTCCGCTTGTTACGGTGTTCCCTCATCGATTATACCATCTGACCGCCTTTTTCACATTCTCAGTCATCCCTATCGAGACAACCTGCTGTGTTTTCGTTATCTGGAAATAGATACCTTGGGTCGCCATCCACCTTCCGTCACAGTCCGCGGATGATTCACAGCCCTTTGTCAATGACTACACTTGGTTTGACTGCGAGTGTTAATTGATACCGTGAATCTCGATATTGATCCTGCTGTTGAGCCAACACAACATACCTTTTTACAAAAATTTTGACACACCTCTCGGATTCTCGTAGCGGACGCCGAAGTTCTCGCTCGTCATATTTTCACCCAGCTCCCTTGCATAGCACGTTCGTGGGTCGGGGGCATTTGCAGGAAGTCAACATCTATCTCACATCTGCTGCGCTGCATGACACAGGAGTCACCTCAAATACCTGAGTTTGGGATACATCCCTGTTCGGCAATATACTGGACTTGCCGTATTCGTTTGAGTTCGTTCGCATGTGTTGGGAACGTTTTCGCAAATTTTTGGCGACAACCAGCTCGTCAAAACCCATTGCCCCTGGTCGATTCTAAGTCGACAGATACATCGCTATCCTCACCACGTCGTTGTATTGCATCCATCAGGATGCCTACCTTATTTCGATACATCAATGTTAACCAACATTCGATGGACGAAAATGAATCTACGAAAACTTCATGATATTTCTTCATTCCCTTGCAAATCGGATACAGAGGTGCCTTGCAATCCATTCTGAATTATCCATAAAAGTCATTCATCCTCTAAAAATACAATTATTTCAGAACACTTGCCATTGCCCTAGCAATACCGGTACATTTCCCGCAACAGAACTCGCCCTCTTCGAAACAGTCTGCGTTGGTTCTGCGCTGGCAGTGTTTATACGCCGTCACGGGAGTTATGCCCTCGTAAACGATTGGGGACCCCTCCTTGTCAGGCATATGGATGTCCACCTCATCGGCATGTATATCTCCTCATCAAATAAATGAATCTCTTCCTCGTCAGAAATATGCCCATCTTGTTCAAGTTGTGTCCATCGTTGCACAGCGCTGTCTTTTTACACCTCGCGCTTGCGTCGATGTATTTGCACCCGAAAAAACAGAAAGAATTCCGACATTTTGCAAGACAGCGTCCACGCTTCTCCAGAATTCGAACCGTCTTCATCAGTGGCACGTACCACAGACCCAGTTATCTCCGAGCAGATCATGTCCATGGTCCAACACGATCAGGAAGTACTGATTACACCATCACGAGGAAGTGACAGATGCCCTGGCTGCACTTCGACACCGCAAGTGTAGAAAAGCACGATTGATCGGACGAGGTTAGCATTTTCACACTCGACCCGTTGGCTTATCACAGGTGACACTAGACCACGGTATGTGATGAGCAGATCTGCGACATAGCATCATTTTGAATCTGAATTACCTTGAAAATTGGTGTCACGCATCTAGAAGCCAACCTCAGAGAATTTGATTCATCATTGACGGTCACTGGTCCTAGCGCTTGAAGTGAGAGCCTACTTATCAGTTGGGTTTCAGTCTTCAAGCTTCAAGTATTAGTACAGGTGTGTTTATGTAGTGTGGCAGTCGGTGATATCAACTGGTGTCTCGACGATAACATCTTCACAGAAATCAGAAATCGAGCGAGTCAGCTTACATTCAAACAGTATTAATTGCAATATGTAATGCTAATGGAACTACAACTGTCCAGTACTGCGCAAAATAGTGTACTGCACAACACCATACAATAGATATATCAACGTGAGACCAGCGTTCCCGCTGGGGTTGTCCGTGGTTGTACACACATGAGTAGACCATATAAGTACAGTCATGCTAATGACATGCGCATGGCGTCGTGACAATTCTTAGTAATAGGAAGCGTCGGTGCTTTCATCAAATCGCGGAACCGCTGGAGGCGAAATGAGGTTCAGATTCAGGTTCAGGTGAGGAAGAACGAGAGGACCGGGAGGGAGCGCTAGTGGGACGAGCTGCATAACGGGGGCGACTCTCAAGAGGCTTGGAGATCAAGAAGCCTAAGAATCATGATGAGAATATGATACGAAAAAAAGAACAATGAAAACTGACCTTTCAGGCCTGCAGCCTTCTCACCTTGTCGCCCAAAGCCGTAACCAGCTCGGCTACCATTCCGCATTGCGCCGAACTCCGTAACATCTCTAGTCTTCTCATCATATACTGTCGAAGAAGTGTATGTCTGCCCGGAGCTAGAACGGCTAAGATTGGTAGGAGGACGCGGGTTGTTCGTTGGCAGTACATCCTTGGCACCCTCACGCCACAACGTAATTGAACGTCTGCTCTTGGCCGATTCACGAAAGAGGAGACCAAGGAACATGTTTATGCAGCCGAGGACAAAAAGGAAGAAAGCGGAGACGAGGGTGAAGTCATCCACGTGCTGCGAAAGGACTGCAGCTCCGATACTAAAAAAAGTCAGCGCTGTGTAAGAAACCGCGTAAGGAAAATAACTCACAGTCCTTGGAAGATACCAAGAGCACCGAGTCCAAATCCAGAACCAAGCACAGGGAAAAAGCGATCAAAGAAAGGGGATGGCCAGCCAATCTCGGAAAGGAAAAGAATGACAACTTGGAAGATAATAAGCAGGCGGTTGATGATAGCCCAGAAAACGCCGCCAATCTGGTTGGGTACGGTGCTGTTCCTATTTACGACGTCAGTACACAATAATACTTGTACCTAGGACATTCAAACTTACTCAATGTATTCGCAGTCAGCAAAGTCTTGCGCTGTGACGTTGCCGCTTTGTCTTGCAGCTTCAAACGCGTTAACAGCTTCGACGTCTGTGACTATGACAAAGATGCTGCTGGCAAAGACCAGTATGAGAGAGACGATGCTCAGGAAGCGGACAATATTGAGTCCAAAGAAGATATCTGAAGCCAAGTCAGCTAAGCTGGCTAAGCAAAAAAAAATAAGCTGTGCTCACATGCTCGTACGCCGGCCATTATGAACGATAGAAAAGAATGATAATGTCTAGGGGATGCTTAAGATCACAGACTTGATTGACAAACAACAGCAATTGCAGGGGTGTCTTTGGTGAATGAATAATCGGGTGGCCCAGCACCGGTAGAAAGCAACGAGGACGGTTAAGGAAACGAGGCGGGGGATGGAATACATTTTGACCAGCTGAGAACAACGGTTTATGTAGTTTGGACTGATGTGGATGGTCCATTGACCTCCCAACCTTATTGTTCTTCAGAAAGTCCACACACGATTCATTGAACAAAAAGAGCGAGGACAATGCTTCATCCGAAGTTTACGTAATTGGTGCCCGGAATCAAAATTAAAATATCTCAATCGCGGAGTTAAAAAGTACCACAACACTTTGCTGGCTCGTCCGGGTTTATTGTTGGTCCACAGCGTTCGATGCTTGTCGTTGTTAGCCTTGGGTTGCCCAGTGGACATAGTACAACACATGATGTTATACCCAATCTCCCAATTACATACGGTCTCAGAAACCGCCGCACTTCTCAAATCATAATTTACAGTAGTACTATGTACCGACAGCTCACTAAGTCATAACTTTAAGGGTATTTGTATCCAGGATCTGTGGATATACTTATATCAAGACAATGAAACAGCGCTGGCATACAATTTGTATCTAGCCACTCCATGGGCAGAATAAGACACCACGGTGAGGATTTCTTCAGAGACGATTAGAGTGTATTGTCCATAGGCTACGTTCAAACAACTGTATATAGGTATGGAGGAACGTAAAAGCGCGTGGGTAGTTATAGTACGGTCATCGCAAGTCCAAATATGGGGTAGGGTTAGTAAATGTGATATCAGTGCTCAATGGACTGTTTTCGGCGGGAGGGATGAACTATTCTCTCGAGTAGGGTGGGGGTTCGTTTGCTGCAGTACCCGAAGTGGGAGAAACCAGCCCGGCATCTGTGTGCACAACAACACTGTTAGATCTCCTTCGCCTTGGGGCACGTTTACCGGGCGGCCGAGCAGGCACAGATGAAGAAGGCACGGGTGCGGGTGCGGGTGCAGGTGCAGGTGCAGATACAATAACAGGGGATTTGGGCGACTGAGGGCCATCATTGATGATTTGCAAGACCCGCCTGTCAATCACAGGGGTAGGACTTCCTGTGCGATTAAGCGGATCAAATACGCCAAGCTCATCAACGCGGTTGCTCGACGAAAGCAAGGAAGGTCCGGATCCATCTAACAAAGGCGTCGCGCTGGTGGTGGAAATCACAGACAGCGATCGAGGGCCCATGGAGGACTGGGATGTCGATTGGGATGTTGCACTGAGATGCCTCTGCGCAACAGCAGTTTGTGCTGTCTGCATGGACCCTGAAATGGAAGCCTTCGAAGCATTCCCGGGCGCAGAACTCATGCCAAGCAAAGGTGTGACTGACGTATTGCGGCTGTGATTACTTGCGACGGAAGCACTGAATGAAGGATGATGAGATTGGTGAATGCTTGGCGGGGAACTTGACCCTGGTGGTGGCGTTACATGTCCGACGAGGCCATACTGATATGGTTTAGGCTCAGCACCGAGATCAAGCATGCTCCTGTCACGGTCTCGGCGCACAGCAACTGGGGAATCAAATTCTTCATCTTCAATGGCTTCTCTATCAAAGATATCATCCCAAGATCTGCGTCTGCGGCTGCAAAAAAGGAAGAAAGGAAAAGTAAATCGGGGAAACAAATGAATGCTAGGGTGACGGAATTTACCAGAGGTACCACAAAGCACCCACGATCGCGATCAATCCAACAAAACCTCCGAGCACACCCCCGACTATGGGGGCTACATCTGTGCCTGATCCACTCGCACTTGCAGTACTTGTGACAGTTGGGTTTACAATCACAGATGGTACGTAAACAGAAGATGCTGGGAGTGTAGATGTTGTAGTGAATACAGTCGCAACCACATCGCCGTTCGAAAGGGTTGTAGAAGACGATTGGGTGATAATGGACGGCGCAGGTGTAGTCTCTACTAGCACGGACGTTGTGACTGGGCTAGGAGTTGAACTAGAACTTGTTTGACTAGCCGTGGAATGCGATGTTGTCTGCGACGGGGTGGAACCATCAGAGCAAGAGGCGAAGAGAGTGTTCGTTGGTTGAGTCTGGGTGACTGGAACCGTCACAATTACGGGTACTTGTGTGGTGACAACCCCGCCTGGAAAGAACGCAACCATCAGCACCCCATTCAGAAGCGAAGGATGACCAAAATAACCGCGACAAGTGGAAGCATCGGTGCCGTCAACGCGGTCACACAACACCGTGGTGCGACAGCAGAAGGGAAATGAGTACGATAATGAACTACGCACCTGCAATGGTGTTCACCTGAGTGACCGCTGTGCTCGAGATGCAACCTGTACTATTTGATCCACTCAAGGTGCCAGTGGCGATACAGGTCTGCTGCACAACGGTGGTGACTGCGCCCTGATTGTTCGCTACACTCTGTGAGAGGGACGTGGACGTCGTAAATGTGGTGATAGTGGTGTACTCCGTTGCAGTGGCAGACGGGGTGCAAGACATGGTCCTTGGAAGGTTGGGCAAGAGAATCAAACAAGTCTAGCACTAAGGGTTCATGCAAAAAGTAATTAAAAAAAACACGGGTCCAGAAAGCCCGGAGCAAGAAAAGGCAAGCAATCGAGAAAAGGGAACTGGGGAGAATGAAGTCAAGAAACAAAGGTTGAAAGTTGAGCAAAGCTTACTTGTGCAATTCGAAGGCACGAAGGCACTGCTTCGCTTACCTTTTCATTTTCGGCACAGTCGGTTAGCCGTAATATCATCATATCTGCACTCTATCATAGCAACGTTGCAGTGCACACGACGGACAAACTGAAGCCCCGTCGACGAGGTGTGTGCAGATGTAACAACAATAGCAACTATTACTATTACTGGTGAAAAAGTAGCACAACACTGAGAGCCTGGAACTTTTGCAGACAAGCTTCAGTAAAGCTTCTGCCAGCGGCATGAATTATCTGCATGAAAGATCAAACTATCATAAAAAGTCTTGAAAGAATTAATGTAAGCCTGGAGCAGAAGGCATAGTACTGCCCGTAGTCCTTCTCCGCCGCCACTTCAAGTTGTTGTCATCAAGCGCAGGGCGCTCAAAACGCGTTCCCACCTCTGAGATAACTGCTTGTCTATGTGCTGGCACCACTTCCACCAGCTGCTCGTGACCATTCCTTGGTTTGATATCAAGAACGGCATCATGTTGGATAGGCTCCGCCTGATCTACAAGCCCATTCCTCTCTCTCACGCGTCGCCATAGGTTTCTACTCGCGCTTTTCACAAACTTCCCCAACGTGACAAGCGGATCCTTGATCAGTGGGTCTTCTGCAGCAGGGTCATAGGTCCACAGCGGCCGTCCTTGCTGACGCCCTTCACGCGTGGGACGTCTTCTCCGCGAACGGGCCGCCATCCCGAGCGGCAAGTTCGAACGCTTCCGGTTAGGGTCTGGTGAGGGAAGCGGTGCGAATCTGACAGTTGGCATGTGCCCCAGCGAAAAGCATGTGGATGAAGGAGAGGAGTTTGATGAGCTAAAGTTTGTGATGGTAGGAAAGATTAATGATGAGTTAGGGGACGGGGTGTGCTCGGATGAGAGCTTGATCACCACTTCATGGTCATTATCGAGGCGGGTGGTGACGGACATGGTATGCCCTTGACGAGTCGGACTGACTCGGAAGAAAAGAATGTAGGGTGTTCAAAGAATGTGACGAGTCTCTGAGAAATTTGTATCCGAAACGACTACACCGCGGTCTGCAGCCCAGTTGGAAGGCAGCTTCAGATGGTGGATCAGAGCAAACCTGAGAAGCGAAAATGATTTATTATGAGTACGACTTTGGTATAGCTCCATGTATCTCTTAGTGACAGGCTAAACAGCACTAAAGTCGAATTTACTTTGTGACTTAGAGCTAAGCTAAGCTAAGCGCATAACCGCTTTTGGCTGCACCTTTTGCCAGGGTGTTTCTGTTACGTATAAGTAATGTTATAACCGAATACCATGAGCACAGTCCGACCAGACAGTCATGCACAACAATTTGGTCGGAGAAGGTCTAATACTGCACAATCAATCTTTCGCAATCCCCCTGGACCGCCGCCACAACCTCTGAAACTCGGAGATGTCAAAGTTCTCAATTCATGGGTACACGACCAGAAGGAGTCTTCCACCGCTATATTGAATCAAACATGGTTGCCCGGTGTGGCAGAGGGAGACATGCTACAAGTCTCAGGTTGCAATACAGTAAATGCTACTGCTGGGTATCTATTCATGGTTCCGAAGGACGAAGGCTGCTCGAAACCCGCATTACAGGTGCCTGTTCTGCCTCGGTCACCCTGAAATCGCACTCAGACAGGCTCAGATTTCACTTCCAAAGAATGTTGCAGACGCGTTTGGAATCAAGAACAACGGCGAGGTGGCCGTAACGAAAGTAATTGTATTCTCGACAATTTCGGTCAAAGGCATGCTCATATTCGAGGCAGGTGGACAAGCAGCAGTATTGTGCAGACTACATCGAGTTCACATTCCAAGACCAATACCTTGGTCGAAATGAAATGTGGAGACTGGCAGAGCACCTTGTAGGGCAGTGTGTATTTGTCGATCAGGAGATATCCTTCATAAGCGTGATCGCCGCCAAGATACAATCCATCTATGTCAAGGGTCGAAAAGTAGGTGTATGGCCTCCCGCTTCCCTGTTATGCTCAAAAGGCGCATTCGCAGGTATCCGCAGGATACGTTACTGCCACTACCAAGGCGATATATCGGTCTCTCTCTGCGAAGGTGACAATCTTCATTCAAGTCTGCCGTGAACTCTGGGAATTTGCGGGAGATGGTGAACGCTACAATGAGAAAATCGTACACTCGTTTCTCCCTGCCTTATTTGCCAAGTGGCGCGAGGCTGGCACGAATCACACAGTGACCATCGTGCTTATCTCGAGGGTGTATTACGATGACTCCGAAAAAGAGTATGCCGCAGGGCCTCTAAGACTGGATGAAGATGGTCGACGGTACAAGGATTTTTACAAGGTCATTACTGACTTGGAAGTCATCCATGACTGGAAACCTACACTTGTGGGACTCAAAGTGTCCTTCTGGGCTTTCCAAAGGGACATCTTACTCGCCCATCACTACCATCAAGCCTCTGTCGAATCTACAGCACCAGAGCAAGCCAGACTTGTTGGTCATCTATCGGATGCGCATGACGGACCTATTTTGGAGGCTCTCAACTTGGGTCTTAACCCAAACGAAACGCACTACATCGATCGCTCACTGTCAAACACTGGGGCGTCAACCATCCTCATCACTCCCGGTACAGGCTATTACAAAGTGTCCAAGCAATTGCTCCGATTAACCACAACTCGCATGCTTGACCAGGGTTTCGGTTTGGATCTCGTATCATTAGCAAAACGTCCTTTACACCAGACTCCCATATTCGCTTTCAAGGGATACGAGCCACGCTTGGATAAGGATGGGAAGAACGGAGGTCGAGCCCTAGATCCGCTCTGGGGAGGTGATGAGGACCCAGATGAGTCCAGGAGATTGGAGAAGATTACGTTCTGGTGGGAGCCATTCTGGATAGGTATTTCCTTCTGGGACAAGCAGATGGATCTACCTTTTCGCGAGGATAGGTTTGTTGTTTGAGCTCGATCCTTCACCTTGACTGACGGCATTCTCAGGTTCGTTGCCAGAGCAAAAATGCATCAGATCCAGATGCTTGGGCTACTCGAGCATGATGTCCTTTCTGGCATAGAAGTTCCTTACCTCCCAGAGCTACATGACCCGTACGCCACGCCCCCACGAGACAGCTTTTCGGAAGATGACCGTGCTCCCACACAAGCAGAAGCTGATCAAGCCGACATGGATCTGTTCGTCTTGAAGAAAGAGCCCCGACCCATCGCCAGCACGCGCACTTCATATGGCTCTTCTGCGAGTGGGACTGTCATGGGCTCGTCCTATCGTTCATCAATCATGAGTGAGAGACGTGGGCTAGCATCGCAACGCAGTTCTATCGCTTCCACGCGTATAGCACCCATTGAAGAGAGTCCCAGAAAAATCATCATGGATCTACCTCCTGAAGGCAACGAAGATGGGTTGCTACCCTCCGTGACCGGAATCAACACATCTCCTTCGCAGTCCATACGCTCAGTGAGAACCAACGCATCTACCACGACCAATAACGGAAGCGACCCTCAATCCCGCAACGCGGCCTCTTCACGTCTTGCTAAAATTGCATCGTCTTGGTTTTACAATGCCTTCCAAAGAAGCTCGAGTGACTCTCAGACACCTTCGATTACTGCCTCATCAGTCACAGGCTCCATATCTCCCCCCACTCCAAACATGCGCATCCCGATCGCGTCAAATCTCTCCGCTACACCCTCTGCCTCGCTTTCCCGCTCACCTCAACCAATGGCCATATTACACGGTGCATCTGGTCGATCGGCTCTGAGCAGGACGTATGAGGAAGAAGGCACCCTTGCACATCGAAGCTCCTTGAATCGGCATTCACCGATGAACACCCCTCCCCGTGATGAAAGCACTTTTGGGAAGAGGCGCAATACGACACTAAATGCACTAAACCTGCTTTTCTCGTCGTCTTCCCCAGTCCCGACTCTTCGCACCAATCCGTCGCGGCCTCAACCTACAGTCTCGTACGCACAGTCTTCACTTGCCCGACGCCGACAGCATGTGTTTCCTACGCCCACGTACAAGCACGAGGTGAAATGGAAGTCCATGGTCACTCCAGCGTGTCTTCCGCTCACGATGGACCACTTTCCCAGCAATTCAGAGCTGGAATTGTCATATGATGTATTCTCGTATGACTTTGTCGTCGATCCGACAGAGATGCGTTCCTTCCTCGTGAAACCGCCTCCTGCTCAGGGGAACACTGAGGAAGTGCGACGTGCGTGGGCACTCGCCGTAATGCGTGGTATGGTTGCCGTCCGACTTGCACAAGGGTTCCAGTTTGTCTTGCGACCACGTAAAACGGGTGACAGTGAAGACCACACGACCATGCGGCGGACGAAATCTTTCATGGGCGACGACGATGCATCGCCAAAGCCGGCTGGGGCAGCGGAAGTTCTCAAGACCACCAATCTGCCTGTTTACTTGAGCATGAGCAATGAGATCCATCGAATATCTTATACTGGCGAGGCGATCCAGGTGAGGCGGTATGTGAGAAGGATGCCGCCGACCCAACCCTTTGAGTACGAGTGTCTCATCTGGCCTAAGCTCGGGGTGGGGTATACCGAGTTGAAGACAAAGTTCGTCTCACATGGGCTGGAAAATTTCGGCTGGAACAGGTCTGTTTTTCTTTCGTGCTTGTGCACGATGTCAGTACTGATTTCTTTATCCTAGATTGGATATGTTGGTTGCTGGCTATGAACACCAATTTAATGAATCCTTGCGATACTGGCGAACTCGGTTCGTAGTTATACCGTGCGCCGTCCCTGAGGGTAATGTGGGACCCTCTGGAGAGAAGCTCAATGATGAAGAAATTCAGCTTATGGGAATTGACAAGCTTGCCGAGATATTCACAAAATTGCGGTGGCAACCTCCAGATGAGCGTGGTACGCCCGTTGCACCCGTGCGCTTCCTCCCTACGACACTCGGCCCTGTGCACTGTGTTCTGGATGAGTCGCTTGTGGCACAACTAGACGAAATACATGCTGCAGGACCTCTGAAGAAGAAAATGCAGAGTACCAGAGAAATCGCAGACACCTCTCTTTCGCTGATAGCGAAACTCATGCGTGAAGAGGATGGCGTGCCGATCAAGTTTCATCAATGGCATGGAGCGAAGTATCCTGATTCTTTCACTGGGTTTGACTTTGTTTCGTGGCTTGTGCGCGAGTTCCGAGATGTGACGTCAAGGGAGCAGGGTGCTGAATGCGGGGCGAGGCTCCTTGAACAAGGGTTGTTCTCTCATTGCCGAGGGCGCCACGGCTTACTGGATGGGCAAGTTCCTCGGATGTTTCGTACTACAAATTGGACTCATTTGTCATTCCGCCACAGGCACTACTTCTATCAACTAAATGGTGAATATGCAAGCGTCAGCACCCCAAGAGGAGGGTGGATCAAGACATCTCGTTATATTAACGGCGATGAGGCCAGCATCACTAGACCAGGGGGAGGATATTACCCGTCCAGTCTCAGTAGACCCTCGGGGCCTAGGCGCAGCAGGAAGTGCCTGATCCTGAGTCAAACTATGATCATTGATGTTGATCCCACCAAGGTACACAAAGTTGTACTTTGCGGTTTCCCTGAACTTACGTCATTTGTACAGAGGAGTGACCAGGCTGAATCAGTAGTTCTTCACCACGACATTATCCAAAACCCTGGGACAGTCTTTCACTTCGAGCTGCAGTGGATCGGATCCACTGCGCGTTGCATTGAAGACTCGCTCCGGCAATGGAGTCGGGCGATTGAAAGGTACGGCCTCAAATTGGTCGAGGCCTATGTCATGGAAATTGGCGACATACGGGAACGCAACGCGTTCCAGTCTTGCTTCCCTTTGCGTTTGGTAATACCGCCACCCATTGTTCCGGGTCTTGAGAAGCGCGTACCTGAAGGAACGCATACAACGCATTACTTCGAATATGCAATTCTCAAACGCTTTGACTTCATCCTCGATGTGGAAGCCACCAACCTATACCCGAAGGATGTAGAGGTCTCCTACTCTTATCGCCGAGCACCTTTCAAGCATTCACAATTTGTGCATCGGTCTGGTGTCGCATTTGTGCAGGTTATAGGCGGTTCACAGGGACTGCTGTTCCTGACCAACCGTTTGTTGGGTCCAGGTCGCATGGGCAGCGCGATGAAGAGTAAGGAGCAGAGACCTGAAGCTGCGGCGGAAGAGATTCGGATAAAGATGCAGGAGTTCTGTTCTGACGAAGCTACATTGATGCAGTTTTATGATGAGGAGCTGGCTGCTCTTGGACCGGACGACCCTCCACCACTTAGTATATGATATGTTTGGTACATTGTAATGCAGGCAATAGTTTGTGAACGAGCATCCACAGAATACGTCTACCGATTTAGGAGACATCATGAGCGCTGACTATCATATCTCGACCATTGGACCGTATAGATCGTTGTGCCACGTCGCGTGACAAACATTTTCGCATATCTGTCAGATATCAGTATGGTCCTAAAGTACCATTGCAAGCATACGCACCAAACGCGTCCTCCTCGTCTCGTCCATCCTTCCCTACCCCAAGATTACCGTAGTATTCTCTTACTCGCCTGTACACGCTATATCCCATACCCTCGTACATTTTGATGGCTAGTGCATTGTTACAGCGCACATAAAGATCCACAAAGTACCCTTTGTATATCCCGTCTGAGGCGAATTCGAGACGCTGGCACATGTTTCGTGCTAGAGAGAGACGACGGTACTCTGGAGCAACCGAAACGGCTGTAATGTGACCATGCCATTCGGTTTGTGCACCTTCAGCCTTGCCAAGAACTTTCAAGACGTGTGATTTGTATCGGCTGAGGACACGAGGGAGATGGACGCACTGTAGCCTTGCAACCGGCCTCTTGGGCTTTCTTGAGTGAAACAGAGGTCTGACCACCTTTGAAGGTAAGTTAGGTAGAAGGGAATACCGTACTGTTAAAAACTATGAGCTAGATCCATGGTCGAAGGGATGAGAGACTCGCAGTCTCCGTCCAGACGTCCGAATTACTGTGATTTTCGTTCAGAACATGACGGCAAGTTCAAAAAATGTCAGACTTGCATGTTGTTGAATCTGAACAGATCATTCGCTTTGAAGGGCCTGAGGACGCTCATCGTGATGAAGTTTATCTCGTTTTGAGAACAAATGAAATATCACTGTGTGGAAGAAGAAAGGAAGCAGGCGCTGACGTACATACTAGTATCAGCTGGGGCATCTATTGAGTACTTCTAGTCCAAATTCAACCTACTAGTGGTACTCTCAACGTTGAGACTGACATATGCTATATTAGCACGGTGCCGAGCTACCTAGTTAGGACTAAGGCCATATAATAACAATAATAATAATACAGCAGTACTAGTTTGCTGGTGTTCCAGCAATTAGAAAGAAGTTCTGATTTGCTCGGATACACAGTGTTCTGAAGAGCCGCAGGGTCGCCAATTGCAAGCTTCTGCCGCAAATGATACATGAAAATCTCTGGCCAGATCTGTACATCGTCTTCGAATCTACGTTCAAAGAAGATGAAGTAAGTATCCGAATGCGTGTCGACAGCCTTGGTTCCTAATAAAGACAAACACCTGCTAGCAGTGCACGGAGTCCTAGCAAATTCTGCACTCAACCACTCTCATAACCTACCCAAGACCCCAGGGCCCTTCGCTGTAGCTGGCTCGATTTCTGACATTTGCAATGTATCAACAGTTCCCTGCTTCATCATCCAACGATTATGGCCAAATGATAATGTCTGCACCCGCTGCAGGCCCTAGTACTGTAGCACCACATGCAACTACTACAGCTCCACAACCAGTGACGCCAAAGCCGCAGCCGCTTGTGGCGACCGGTAATTGGACGACTGAACTCGTCCAGCTTGCCAAGACTGCTGAACTCAAGTGAGTATTGCGCGTCATCAAACTAGATTGGGATCGTCATTGCCTCAACATCCGGTACTGAACTAGCTGTGGGCAGAAAACATTCCCTGACACTGCAACTGCATACCGCTAACATAGTTGCTGCCCATAATACCCTCGAACAAAAGGATAAGACAATTCAGGACATCAAAGAACAAAAAAATCGGTATGAATAACCTTTTCAATGATTCGACCAATCTATCACATTACCTTTCCCAATCCATCATGACCGTGTCTGATTCGTCCATTTTTGATTTCTCGCGTGCTACTGACAGTTTTTGCTAATTGCCCTCTGGCAGATTGGACAGCGAACGTGCACGATTACTTAACGCACTCGCAGAGGTATATATTCCGTCACTCGGCTGATGTTATTATATTGATAACAGTTATTTTGCTGACAGATAAATGCAGACCGTGACAAGGTGCGTTGCATCGTCGGTATTAAACGTACCATTTAAGGATGATATTGCTCACATGCTATCTTTCACCTTTCCCCAAAGGTGGATCTCCTCGAAGCATCCATCACACGAGAGTACGTATTCTTCCCACGTCTCTTATTCCCCCGCAGTGTGTCCTAATCCACTCCACTGTGTAGATGTGTGGATCTAAGGCAGCAAATCCAAACCCTCCAAGAAGGTGAATATGCTATCGCCAAAGGGGACGTTGATCGCTTGCGGACCGAGCTCGGCCAGCCCCCGCTTCCCCCACTCCAAACTAAGCTTGATGAGAAGACGTCTCAGTAAGTCCAAGTTCCTTCCGGCTGTAATTTCAGGGAACTTCTCCCCGGCTCTGTGTGTGCGCCGCAGCATGTTTTGGCGTTCGGCGCCCCGCCACAGGAGTGTACTGGTCCTGTCGCACGGCGGGCTCGGGTGCATTCTCTGGGGATTGTAAACCGCCGCCGCCTTGCGTAGTCTTCGTGAGCGTGTGCTGACTAGCTATTTCCTAAATAGGTATTTGCGTGATCGTCGGGTAAATGGCGAGAAACGTCCTGTAAGCGACAGTCAGCCAGATCAACAACCTAGCGCTACGAAACGTCCACGAGGTCGACCTAAGGGTAGCAAAAACCGTGGTGGCAAAGCAGGTGGCAACGCACCTAGTGGAAGTACGAGTGCTAGCGGAAGTGCAGTGGCTGGTGGCACTGCATGATTGACCAGTGACAGGTGACAATGGTCGCAGTTTGGTATGTAATTGCTTGGCAAGCGTGAAGGAAAGAAAATCATTTTGTGGGCCGCAAACCTACGAGCTTGTTTTGAGTTTTCCTCGCTTGATTACTGCGGGCTTTAGTGACTTGGGGGCTCGATGCAGGGACAGCTAGGGACGGATGATGTGGGTTCTATCATATGGATTCCTGTGACTACAAGTTGTACTATATCACATACATGATAAATGACTTTATTGAACTCCGTGACTGATCGATGATGATCTGCTCCCCCCTGTGATGCTGTGTCGTAGGCCTTTTTCATTTCAACGACTATCTTTGTGCCTTGGCGTGAGCGCTGGAGTGATTCTCCTGACGACCACGCTAGGTAGTTCGAGATGTGGCTCTGCATTAAGATCGACTCTGTCCATGACTACGAATGGGTACTACCATACATTCCGAGTGAGACACCGGAAGGACCACATGGGTTGAATACGCATGATGATGAACGGAGGTGATCAAACACCGCACTTGATGGACGTACGGTTCCTTGGCCTTGTATGATTGTGAACAGGCCAAGTGTTCCTGTGGAAGTGGCTTGAAATACCCCTTGGTTTAGTATATCGGAGGACGCCACACGCCCATTGACATGGGATCGTACATTATTTCTCTATGTAAGTAATGAAGATACTCGTCACAGGGCAACTATGAATCGATGTGTACATCCGACTCGGATGGGCAGAAGCTCTGATCTGATACAGGGTACAAACTTGTATTGGTAAGTGGAGTGAGACATGACTCATCTTCCCCGCAACCATCGCAGCCAAGGGTGGTAGATCGTCGATGGATGAAGAATTGACTCCCTTCTACGCGGAACGCGTGTCAGCATGACTAGCCTTCTACCGTACCGGCCGTAGTACCCGACACGTTCCTACTGATGATTCTGGTGGTAAGATTGCGCTCGGAAGCTCTGTTGAAGTGGCGGGAAATTACAACTTATTATAAGTA
Source organism: Suillus fuscotomentosus (assembly GCF_016647785.1). Lineage (NCBI taxonomy): Eukaryota > Fungi > Basidiomycota > Agaricomycetes > Boletales > Suillaceae > Suillus > Suillus fuscotomentosus. The sequence goes on from NW_024539618.1 coordinate 36,300, forward strand.
CTTGAACAGAAGATTCCATATTAGCGTCATACAGGTATACTTATACTTAACTCGGGTAAATATTGTACCCTCTTTCAAGCCGAACTAGTACGATACTACCTGTGAGCTCATTGACACTGTTCGCATTGTCCCCATCGGAACGTAAACCAACCGGCGGCAGCGCTGGTGCACGCTCGTATCGGCTAATGACACTGCGATTGTTACGGTGCTGTGCCGCGTCTTGCCGAATTTAACATTAATTCCAAATTGGGATGTAATTGTAAGCCCTTTAACGGCAGCAATGGATTCGTGTTCATTCACCGACGCCGAGTCACAACCACAGCAGTGAAAAGCCGAAACCGATTATGCAATACTCCGGCCCTTCCTTTCTAATCGCTCATGTCAACTTGTCCCTTTTCGTAAGTAACCGATCCGGCTCTCTTGCTGTTCCTCCCATCCGGTGTCCCTTTATATACCACACCATTCATCCAACATGAATACCCCACCAAGCCGTCCTCGCTTCAGGCTTTCTCTGTCATCATCCATATACTTCAGACAGCAACACCAATGGTCTCTTCTCCAATCCACAAGGCAAGCCTCGTAGACCCTGCTCTACATTCTCCTGCTCTCTTGGAGCTCCTCGAAATAAAGCTATCACGACCTGTTATCGGTATGTCATATTCCATTTTACAATGTCTCACCCATCCTAACAATGTTTCCAGAATACGTCGTTGATTGCGTAGTAGACACCGTCAACTATGCTATGGGTCGTCCATCATCATCTCATCGTGGCCGCAGCGTGTCTCGCCGCCCAGAGCACACCAAATTCGCTACATTTGTCACAAATGTCCTCACTAGAGCAGAAGTCACACTTCCTACAGTTCTTGTCTCCCTCGTATACATCAATCGCGCCAAACCTCACTTGCAAATCGCCCTAGAGGAGTGGGCGTGCGAGCGTGTCTTCCTTGGCGCCGTAATGATCGCTAGCAAGGTACGTTTACTCCAAGTACTTTCTCCCATGTCATCAACCCCTGACCCCACCATAACAGTTTTCAAACGATTCCACACTCAAAAATGTTCACTGGGCTCTTTGCACCGGGGTTTTCGGCAAACGTGATGTCGGCCGAATCGAACGAGAATTTCTCGACGTGCTTGATTTTGATCTGTCAATTACCGAAGATGACCTTCTCAGCCACCACGATGGCTTGTCTTCAGTCGCTCTTCCTTCCCACGACTTCCGCAGACTCGCAGACTACTCTCCATCCCACGCGCACTCACAATACAAGCGTTCGCACCACGTTCGTTGCCCAGATTTGGATCCTTCTAGCCCCCATTCTTCATCATCTGGGAGCTCTCCTCAGCCTCTCACTCCAGAGGCTGTGCCAAACTCTTCATTCAATCCTGTTGTGAACACGCATCATGATGCTATGGAACTCGTGATCCCTCCCCCACCACCCCCGAAGAAGTCGTATCAAGCTACATCTACACTAGACTTGCTACGCTCATTTCCTATTCCCGTACCTCATTCAAGTTCACGTTCTCAGCCGGCTTCCAACAAGCCACACAATCGTTATTCGCATTTTCCTTTTAAGAACCCAGTGATGCAAGTCGCTGCATAGATATCCTCCTTCAAACAACGTCATATTCGTTCGATGATCTTATTATTCTCTTCGTAACCTTATTGTGGTGTCGCTATATTTTCAAGACTAATCCCACATCAGCCTCGTGCTCAAAAGCTTATCGTCATACTATCGCAAATACCATGATCCTCATCGTTTATCTCACTCCAACCACATGTTCATCAGATCTGACGTCCAGTGACTCCACTCAATACATCACCGTGAATTTACCACGTTGCAATTAAGTGTTATTGCGTGCACATGATGCAAATCATACCAATGAGAGAGCACGTCACTCGTTGACGGTAAACGCCCAACACCCGGGGTCCGATGGGCCTTCTGGCTCGCATGCTTGGTCGGCTGCGAACAGTCTGGGCTTTGGATCTAACCGAGACGAAGGCGAGGGCCGTGTCACTCTAAAAATTTCCTTGACCACCGGGCAATGTTGGTGAATGAATGAAACTTAATTGTATTGAAACGCGGAAGTCGTGCGAGAACGTCCAGCCCTACGCAGCATCAATGAAGATTGGTAGTCGCCAAGCACATTGCCTTGTTTTTTTACTTATAGCGCTCGCACATACTTTTACATCATCTAGCGATGGGTAGCCTATACTGTATAAACGGTATCACGGAAACGGGCCTTGTCCTCAACGAGAGTCGCGACTTCGAATTCTATCATGGCATGCATGGGTCACAGCTAATACTAATATAATCGGTCTCTCGTTCTTTCTCACGAGGAGAATCACGGACACGATGCAATTCACTCATACTCATACAAGGATACACGACGATCGGACACACGTTGGGCCCGCGAGTCGAGTCACACTAGGCCTGTCGTATTTCAGGAACAACCCTAACCGCGAATCTCCCGGAATCAATGGAGTCCGAAGAGTAATCACAGGGCTTGGCTTGGTTTTTTCTGGGATGGGTTGGGGGTGTGACCCAAGTGATGATAACATCGAAATGTTATTCAGGGTGTGGGTAGTACCTGAACGTCCTGAAGCTCGGGTTTTGTCTGACATTTATGGGCGTCCGACATCAATGGGAGGGGGTCTGATCATGCAATGCATCGCTTCTGGTGGGTTGACTGCATGGTGTGGTCGCAGCAACGTGTGCGGTCCTCGACTGATACTGCGGGAGCATATCATATTGGTCGGCATGAGTTTCGTTGATGCTGCATTTTTTCAGTGTCGTTTACACGGAGGCGCCCGCACAGCCGCATGTCCATGTCCAATCAAACATCCTTGCCAAACGGCCGATTGGCCTGCAATCTCGTATGTACCGTCATACCCGGGTGCGGTTAACTGATAAGCCAGGTAATAATTATAGATCGCTTCGGCTGGCGCTGGGGGAGGCATATGACCGTTCGTTTGCTCCAGTCTCGGTTATTCGACGCAGCGGCGTGTATACTCACCTAAAGCTTGAACGTGGGGTTGAAGGGCTTGAGATATTCAATGTATCCGGCCAGTGATGTGCCCGGCCATGGGCGTCCGATTCGGTGGGGAGGGTTTTGTAAGTGGGCCGGCGCCACAGCGTGAATACCGCTGCGGGCTGAACGCCGTTGAGGCAGCGCTTACTACTTAGTGCGCTTTACTATATGGCGCACGCGATGGCGGCACCCGAGCTCTTTCCAACGGGTGATCCTGGCCGGAGTGTCGTGTACGTATAAGATAATTGATAAGACCAGTCGGTGTGGCTTTTGCGTAGTTTTGCTATTACTACCCATGCTTTGCTACGTGCACTGGCTAACTTGCTATGACAAGCGGGCGTAGTAGTAGTTGCCAAATAGATGGTGTCTTTACTGGTTGGGGTAGTGTGGCCATTGCGTAATCGCTCGATCCGTATACCCTGCGCATATGATTGAGCGGTTCCGTGGCAGTGGCAACTAGTACTGGTAAGTAGGTGCCGATCATTTGTCTGACCTAGTCAAACGTTATGTCAACGGGTTTAGTGGCGTATCATTGTTCGAACTGAGGTGAGATAGCACCAGATACGTTCCTTGGACACTTCCTTAAGCTTCCCCCATCCAGTCAACGATTAGTCTAGAACTTGGCGCTTAGTCTCCTGCTTCCCTTGATACTGTCAGCCGGGTCTTCCCCGCACACGTTATCATGTCAAGATTCGCAAGAATAGATCCACAAAACTAACAGAACGCGCCATTATCTACGATCCACGTCAGGAATAGCCACACCTGCTATCGTAATATTACATTCTTCAAATCCACCCAATAAAACACTTCACATTAGGGGATGTAGATCTTCGAATACCCATCCACGCTGCAGTGAATGAAACGTCAATTCCAGTCTTGTTACTGCCCTGTAAAGATACTCACTTTCTTCGACAGCAAGGGCACGTGTGAGTAGATGCAGACGAACGTGACGCAAGATTTTCGCGGCAGTCATCACACACAGCGAGACATCTGCCGAGCAGTCAGTCTCACATGACTTCCCAAAGAAATCGCGCTTGGTTACTCACCGACATGGCCAACATATGATTTGCCGTGGCTCGACTGTGCATATCACACAGTTTCTCATTGTGTCCTGCGAATCTTCAGGTGTTCCAGTCCCGCTGGAAGATGGTCGTCGGATTGCAGCAACGTCCGACCAGTCGCTCATGAAACTGTCACTCCGTTGAGAAGGCGCCGACATCAGGTGCTCGAATCGCTGTCTTGTCATTGGCAACGTCGAATTATGGGTCATATGTGCCATCAAGACCGAGGCAGAAGTCATGGCTGAGGGAGTGGAAGAGAGGTCCGAAAACAAGTTGACAATCTCGTCTGTTACTTGCCCTGGAACCTCTTCTCCTTCCTCCTCCTCCTCGCTGCCATGCTCGGACCTCGACGGACTGGGGCTAGTGGACCCGTTCGGTTCCATTTCCGACGGGTGATATTCAAAATCTTCATCGTCTTCGTCCATGGGTTCTCCCCTAATGAACCGTTTGTACAATTCTTCTTGTTCTTCGTCCTCTTCAGCATCTAAATCTTGATTCCGCTCACTCGTGGTGGCCTCGTTTCTCACCACTATACGTCGAGGAGGGAAGTTGGGCGGCTTTCGCGACCTCCGTCTGAGTGCATTCCAAGATTTCATTATCAGCCCTCTGGCACATTGCACCAAACTCATCCCGAGTCTTGCAAGATCCCTGCACCAAGCCGTGTCAAACCAGATATCTCCTCCGGTCGTTGTGACCTTGATGGTCTTGACTTCATTGGAAAAACCCTTCTTGAAACGACGGTGTTTGATGGGGCCTTCAACAGCTGGAGAAAGTGAAACCACCCCCAAGCGATTCAGTTCCAAGGTTCCATCGTTCAGGGGAAGGGGCGTGACCGCAGTAACGCCGCCCACTTGATTCCCAAGGCCTAATACACTCGAGGCCTCGAGGCTTGCCGTACCCATGCGTAACAATGCGACCGAGAAGTCTTCATCCCATTGCGGAATAAGAGCAGCTTGGTGGCCAAATAGGAGACGAGAGACTCTACCCTCCGTAGCAATTTGGGTAAAGGCATTGAGGAATAGAGCCAGAAATATGACGGCTAGAAGGGAAGATTCAAACAGGCAAGGCACATAGCTGAGCAGAGGATAAGATGAGTCCGATAGCCATAGAACTGAATGGAAGTGGATGAGCGCAAGAAGCGACACGACCGCCGATGGAAAGAGGCGATGGGACGACCAATCTTGCTTGATCCCAATCAAGTGGATGATTGTGAGCTAGGAAGGGTTGTTAACTATCATCCCATGAGGCGAGATAAGCCAACGAACCTGAAGCAAAGGTAACAGAATAGTAAATACAACGTGCTTGTCTGGCCGTGAAGTCGAGCCTTCAAGCGTTATCCAGTGAGTCACTGGGGAAGAGTATGTGTGCAAAAGAAAAGCATAGCCAAGCTTTTTTCTTCACGTAAGTGAGTGATCCTGCACATTACGCTAGAACCGCACCAGATTAAATGGCGAAGGGCGGTGTGCACCGCCTTCCAAACCATGTGTTAGTCCTTCCATGCATAAAACAGCGCAAACAGCGCAAAAAGTGGACCAGCAAAGATCCGCGGTTTCTCTCTTGGCGACATAAGTCCCCGCTGACTGCAACCATGACAAGTTCCACGTTGGAAACTTGTCTGCTGCTTGAGCGAGAACGATGAGCCATATGACGACCATCTTGGAAACGAAGTATAACGAGGGCGAACGAAGCACAAAACGAGTTACTGAAGACGATAGATCCAGGGGGAAGATAGATGGGATAGCAGAGTATGGGAATGCACGGAGCCTTGTAGTGCGAGTGAAACGGGTCATGAATTCGTCCCTGGGCACTACGATGTTCCGTATACGATGTAAGAGAACCGCCTAGTGCAAAGTCAGTCACAGAGCACATTACTTGCGGGTATAACACACCATAATGACCAATCCAAAAACATACCAAGACGTCAGGAAGCTCCATGGACCTGGTAAAGGGGTAGATACGGGTGGGGGAGGAGACTGTGATAACAGGAATTCATCGGACAGGTCATGCTTAACTCCGAAGGCGAATAGACTCTCGGAGCTGTGCATCCATCTGTCATCTGTGCCCAATTTCCGTATGCGACCCAGCAATTGGACTGGGAAGGTCAACAGCGTGACAGACGCCTGGATAACACTTGACTTTGCGAGTCTGAACACTTCGACTGTAGCATTCGCTAGCATCGTGTTCAGTTCAAGAAAAAGGGAATGATAGAAACAGCCAGCAGTTTAGGTTTAGCCTCGTTGTTAAAACCGTCCCATGCCGGGACTCCGTTGGTGTGTAGTGATGCAGGCTGCAACGCGCAGCGCTCGCCATACTTAGATATCTCTCGCTTAGTCACCAATGCGCTTTTGCTAAATTTGCCTTTTCGGCGTAAATAGCATTATAGCACCCAAGGTTGAAAATACTTACATGCTCGCAGCAGCATACAGAAACGTATGCAGGCACTCCGGCACGCACAAGGAACTCCTGAAATCCTTTAATATTTCCCAATGTGCGCGCAACTTTTCTATGACGCGCAAATTTGATCCTACTATCCGTGAATTCGTGTCTTGTCTCGCGCAGAAACAGCCGAGTTTCAAGGTAGCCTCGAAAGACGTGCATGTGCTTTCACAGCCTTCTGACTTTTACGCGAACCTACTCGTAAGCATACGTATCTCCTCTTCATGAGACTTTCCGACGGTGTGCATGCTAGAACATCATCCGTCGTGCACGGCGGCGGATTTTTCTGTCGTCATTATACATTGGTTTCTCGGAGACAGAGCTGGTAGGTACATCATGCATTCTCCGACAAAGAATGTTTTCCTGATGGTCACCAGATAAACGCTTTAGACGATGCACTTCGGACGAATCCCGGTCTGCACCTCTACTTAAACTTGGACTACAACCGGTCTACTCGACCTGGACCATCATCTCCCATTCTCTCTCTTCTTCCCCTCCTACGGAACTATGAGCACAGAGTACATATATCCCTTTTTCGGAGTCCAAAGCTCAGTGCAGCGATGACAAATATAGTCCCTCCTCGATTCAACGAAGGTTGGGGCACCTGGCACGCCAAAATTTACGGTTCTGACGATGAAGTTATGATCAGCGGGTCAGTCATCTGAAACTCAAAAATGCTCAGCTGACAAAATAACAGAGCGAATCTGAACAAGGCATATTTCTCGAATAGACAAGATCGATATCTGCATTTCAGCGCACAACCTGCTCTTGCAGATTACTGTTTCTCATTCTTGCAGGCCGTCTCTGGTTTTTCGTATCGAGTGCTGGCAACTCCAGATGGACCTGCCCTTCATTGGGACGACACGTCTGTTTTGCCGTGGCAGATCCAGTCCAAGGCAGAACGTGTGTTGTCACAGTTTCAAATGAAACATCTGTTTTCGTCCGTGTCCTCTACCAGCAGTGAAGAACAGACAAATTCGTCGGATGTAGTCATCTTTCCTGTGATCCAAGCTGGGCAATTCAATATCCGAGAAGAGGAGCATACTCTGTCGATGCTCTTCGATCACTTGGCATCTCGCGAATACCGCTTGAATCAAGAACCTGTTATGAATCTGACAAGCGGCTACTTTGGACTGTCCAAGGAATACCAAGATCTGATTTTGAAATCTAACGTTGGATGCAGTATCATAGCAGCCAGTCCGAAGGTGAATTTTTCCCAAGATCAGCCCACTGATCATGATGTAACCTGTGTTCTCAGGCAAATGGTTTCTACGGGTCTGGAGGCCTGTCTGGACTCATCCCTGAGGGATATACCCTATTGGAGAAACGTTTTATGTCGGCAGTAAGAGCCGCGAGACGACCTTGTTCAAGTAACCACAATGTCAGCCTCAAAGAGTGGGAGAGGGATGGTTGGACGTACCACGCAAAAGGTCTGTGCTTGGCTTTGGAGCGTAATCAAATCTTATATCCTCCATTCAGGAATTTGGCTTTCTCCTTCAGTAGATTCACCGCCAGTCCTCACGCTTTTTGGGTCGACGAACTTGAACTCACGTTCAACGAACCTTGACACAGAGCTGTCTTTCGTGATGGCGACCTCATCAGATGAATTACGTCAAAAATTACAGGAGGAAATTAAGGGACTGCATCGTTGGGCGGTGCCTTGGAGGGGCGGAGAAAGAAAGGTCAGGTGGCGTACGAAAGCCATTGTGGCTCTCGTCGGTGGTATGTTGTAGCCGATCACAGTTGTCGCTGTCATCTCGCATATTTTCTGCCGTCATACTTCCGAGTTGATGCCACATGGCCCAGCTTGCTGTGACATCGGCTTTTCAGTATCCAAACTTACAAAACTGACTTTCGCGGTTCAGTCTACTTTGTCAGGAACGGCAACAGGGTCAAAGAAATTGATGAAGAAATGACATTGTTCACGCACACGAACACTACGGAACGTCGACCTCCGAATCAGTCGAGCCTGGATTGACACTGGCAGCAGGTCTCGAGCCAGCAACATCAGCCATTTGATTCTTGGCCTCTTTATTGTCGTTCTCTCTCGATTTCTTGTCTGTACCTCCTGAAACGGAAACATACTCAAACTTCCGAGTATCCAACGTCAGAGTAACAGGTCCCTATGAAGCCAGCATGCATCACCGCATAAAAAGCTCGAGTAGCGATACGCCATACCTCATTTGTCAACGATACATCCATCATGGCACCGAATTGCCCGTCTGGAAAGTACATTAACCACGTCATCGTGCACTCGACTAGAACGAAGCTAACCTTGTATTCGATCCGGCACGTACAGATGCCGCATTTTCTCAAGAAACGTTGCATACAGTTCTCTGGAGGCATTCGAGGACTGTGGAAAAGCAATTCAATTGGCGTTAAATTATCAAGATATTGAGATGGCACACCATCGCACGATGAAAATCAGGTTTGTTGCCTTTGGTAGTGTTTGCCATCAGCGTGAACTGGGAGACACAGAGGACCTGGCCAGCGATGTCCTTGACGTTCGACTTCCACATCAAGCCATTCGCATCGAAGACGCGGATGTTAAGTCTATTGCTAGTGGTCAGTACGGAGAACAAGGGCCGAGGATACGCTCATCCTTGCATTTTGTTGGCCAATGTTTCGACATCCGCAAGCGTGTCATCTATCCTGTGCAGGTACTCGTTGGCTATGTATCTGCACAGCGTACATATCCATACCAGTACCGATTCCAACTAAGACCATCAGTCCTCGGGATATGCTTGAGATCACATTTCCCTCGACTGCGATGCAGATTAGGTACATTAGCTGTGATGGATTTGCTAATAATTTTTACCTGATACCGAGGCCGATGCGACGCGTTGAACAACAGCTCTCATTTTGTGCTATGCGGCGGGCCGTCGGGCGTCGATGCTGACCTAGAGTGATGACAGTCCGACAATAAGATTGATTACATGATAAAGTACTGAAGATTATTGTGTATGACTCATTCAGGAAAGCCCCGCGGGCGGTTGCTATCTTTAGATTATCAGGTACATTGTTCTCATGCCACTATGACATTGCAACATTTTCACATCGCGCAATCCACTGCATTAATATTAATATTGTAAGCCGTTTGTGCATCCCCGGAGCTCGATGTATGATTCATGTGCATGATGTATTTAGCACTCGTACTATCATGACACGTTGATTTAACGGCCGAAATATGTGAGTACATACTGATGACTCAATAGTCCTAGTCAATACCCATCGAGGAACCACTGGTGGTCTAGCCACGTCAAAAAGATGGCAGATACTCACAAGGAGGATACGACAGTCTGCCGGCAGTTACTCATCCACTCGGACACTCCACCGTGACGCATCGCCGTCGGCTCTTACTTATGCCTGGTCGCGGCAAAAACATACTAGGTACTCGGACATGTGCACGACGAGTACGTACTATCACAGGATCAAGGGAAACAATTGTGGTACTAGGTTTGCAAGACATGACTTACTACTTCTTTATGTAAGTTTATCATGCTCTCATCATATTACAGATTGGGTTGGGTGGCTTCAAGCTGTCATTTCGTGGATTTCGTTACAGCTCAGTCAGCCTGAGGTTTCGTCACCCATCACATTTGTCATCCAATAACGATTCGATCTCAGGGCGTTCTCTTATGATCTGGAGGTCAAAAGCAGGCTATCTCCGTTAAACACAGGATGACGTGGGTGATCACTAGTCATCTTGAACTGTTCAATCCACAAAAAGCGGTTTGATGCATATCATTTCCGGGGGTGCGGGGATCTCCGACTCGCATATCATTAAATTTGTTTCCATGTCTCGCAAACTCCTCATATTATCGCAGATCATTGGGACCCTGGTGGTACATGCCTGTCGGTGCCGGATCTTTGGCTTTACGGTAGATCAGCGCCCAAATATCACTGAAATGGGGACTGCCTTTTTCGCTTTTTCAACCCGACATGTCCGTGCTGGGTGTTCGTACCTTTGGTGTCATCTTCAATGTCTCGTCGCGTAGAATTATCGGCAGCGGGATAGGTCCGAACACACTGACATTGACCTTGGGAAATGCAGCCAGTCCGTAAAGAGCACACCTGCGATTTGCAAGGAAGATATTATTCGGATAAATGCGAGCCAGTGAGTGATTCCTTCGAATGGGCCCAGGCCAAGGGGACGAACCTGGATGTCCATATCTGGTTTAGAAATTGGGTGAGCGTAAGTCTGACTAACACAAGGTCTGAGACAAAGTTGCTCGGACAATCAAGATGTGGATGTATGCAGCAAGAACGGCATGTTTCGATGAAGCCGAGAAGAGCGTTCATGGTTACATCGTATGTTCATTCCACTATCGGATCAAAATCATCAATGTATCAAACTCCTGACCGGTATTACACGCTTCTTGGACATGATCTTGTGCCACAACGGTAGCTACGCCAGTTCCATCATCTCTCAGGATACTGGACCGCCAAGCACCGCAAGCATTAGCTGTTCTGCCATGGCATTCTCGCAGTCAGACCGTTTACAGAGGCGTGGATCATTCTCCTCTGCTGCTGGTGCTTTTGACACGGCCAGCATGAGTGCGTATGATTACGAGAGTCAGGACGGCACGACAGACCTCGACGACGTGAAGAGCCAGTATGCGGAGACACAATCGGGCGGGACTGCGTTCTAGATGGCGCGAGTTATTCCACTGCTGCGGATCCTATGCGCGCACTATGACTGCGCGAGCTGTTATGTGTATGACTGGTTCATGGCTGGTGACGCCACGGCCAGCTCCCTTGCGCTTCTTGTCGCATCTTGGCAGCCTGTCGGTGTCTTCAGCTTATCCCTTTTCTTCAGCGAGCCGGCGGTTGTCATGCGACAGTCTCGTCGCGTGCACGAATGTTACGGTACATCCGTATGTCTGCATAGTGGTCCGCGTGCTGCTCGCCGCGTATGCGGTGTTTGACTTTTGAAGTACTTTATGCTTATGCTGAAATCAGGATATGCGACTATGCCTCTTGTATGCGACAGTCGATAGATGCTTTGTGAATACATTAGGTTGGCCATGCAAGTATGGGATAAGGTTACACGACATTGTGTGCTCTGTTAGTGCAAACAATCCAAAAAATTAGGTATGACTGGTGAACAAGTGGTATCTATTCAGCCGAACGAGAGGATGCTGCTCCATACGATGGTAGTCCTCTACCGGGAACATCATCGAATTGCATAAGTATCCGATGGATCCAGTGACATCTACTCCGACGAAAATTCTCAAAAGGGACAAGAAGCCTAGCGGGAAGCCGAAGCGGATCGTGATAAACATGGGAGGCACCTTGCGAGAACCGTAAAGCAACTGCTGTGTGGGGCAGGTGCGACGTCTGGTGGGGAAGAGGGTCTGGCGCTTCCAGTCTGCAACGTTGCCGGCGCAGTTTCATTGACCACATTGGATGTCTCCGCTGGTGGCGTGCTGCTGCTCGAGGCACCAGCGTGACCTTGCCAGTTGCGAGGAGGACGTTGTGCCTTCAACAACTTGTGCCTTTTTCCACTGTGGGCATTAGCGGTACGCTGCGAGACAATATCAACGTCACTACATGGATGTCGAAAAGTCAGGAAAGCTTACATATTTGCCTCGTGTTGCAAAGACGTCCACAAAGGGAACACCGAGTGGGCGAGGAGTTTGGTCCTGGGAAGCGGAGGAGCGAGAAAAGATACGATCTACCATGTTTTTGATTGTGGAACCTTTGGCGTTGCACGTAGTGCTGGCGCGATTATTGCGTTCAGTTGGATAAAACTGTCAAAGGATAGTGAGACGTGCATCAGATCCACTGTATCATATGAACTTACATCATCGAAGAATCTATTAGTCGGTATTGGAGCGCGTTTTGGGCGAGGCCATGGGTCTGGAATGATTTTCTGTATGACTGAAATTAGGGATTGTACAAAACAACGAGCGTGAAAGCGGCGTACATTGAGAATTTTCTCGGTGGACTATATGACAGGTCAGCGGGCGTGAAGTATGATACGACGGGAAAATTTGCTCACCTGTTGGAGCTCCTTCTCTGACTCGCTCAGAGGAACTGTCCATGTACGAACATGTCCTTCGTAACAGCCAGTCGCGATGAGTTTGCTGCCCTCGGAAAATGCCACACAAACGACTGTAGCAGGGTGCTCGAGTGGCTCGCCAATGGATTCGAAAGTGGTAATAGCACCATCCACTGGATGAGGCTGAGGCAGAATGAGATGTTCGTTCCTGCCAGCATCATTGGTCCTTGAAATTGGCAGCTTTGCTCCATTGCATAGTTTCTCCTGAGCACTGCAAGTCAATTTATTGCGCGATTACAAGTTTGACCGCCATGCGAACACGGAGCGAGAGATGCTGAACTGGTCCATATGCGTGCGAGGTGAAGCATACAAACTGCTATCGATAGGGCGTGGACGCCAAACTGTTTAAGGACTGTTGCAGTGTCTCCAGACAGGTAGTAGAATATGAGTGGAGCATCCGACAGAAGCATACCACTGAACAGAGAACGCTGACTGCGGATCGAGGAGTGTGAAACGAGCTCCTGTGCGTCGTTGTGCTCTTACTGACCAGTCTGTAGTAGTGAATGAACTTTGTCCTTCCAATACTGTGACTCGTGAATATCACTGCACCAGTACTTACAGAATGGTTCTCGCCGACAACATCTATGCCTTGGTCACCGTTGGCAACAGCATCATACAAGACTGCAACTGTATCAGATTGTTGGGACTCCGGCTGATGATGGTAAGCTAACATAGAAAGCGTTGAGATAAGAACAGCAGTTATTGGACACTTCGTCAAGCCGGGGTGGTTGTGTAGTAATGTCCAGTAGATTCGTTAAGATCTAGGTTGCGCTTTCAGCAAGTGCTTTAGTCGAGATTGCGGGGATATCGATGGCACCGACCAAAACTGCGGTCTTTTGATAGTCCGAGGTGGTGTAAGTGTGCATGTGCGAGATCGGAGTCTTGACTGCCGTTTTCGTGTTCTGTCCAGAGTTCGCGAAAGGAGGATGAAGAGAAAATACCATTCCGAACATCTATGAATGTTGTGTATCATAGTACAAGTGGAGTCGTTCATGTTTGCATAAGTATTTGAAAGAAAATAAATGCGACAGTTATATCTATGCCAACGAAAAGGTTCGGATAGGAGAGGCCGCTTAGAGGGTGTGGGGAGTGGCAGGGCTTATTCGTCGAGTACGTGAAAGACGCGGGAAGCATCTTGTGAGAGCTGCAAAGCAGCTGATGTCTGGAACACGTTCAACATCCAACGGGGAAGGGGGATTGCTAGCTGCACTGGTATTTCCAGTCTGCCACGTTGCTGGCGTAGTTTCATCAACCACAATGGATGTCACCGCCAGCAGCGTGCTGCCGCTCTTTTCTGCAGGACTGAAGTTAGGGATCGTACAAAATAACGAGCGTGAAAGCGTACCTGAAGAATCTTCTGAGTGGACTATATAACAGGTTAGCGCAAAGTATGACATGATGAGAGAACTTGCTCACTTCTTCGAGCTCCATCTCTGACTCACTCAGAGGGACTGTCCATGTGCGAATGAGCTTGTCCTCACAGCTAGTGACGATGAGCTGGCTGTCCTTGGAAAATGCCACACACAAGACGACATCAGGGTGCTCGAGTGGCTCGCCGATGGGTTCGAATGTGTTCATGTCAAAGAATCGTGTGGTCTTATCGGTTGAAGTGGTCGCAAATTTGCTGCCATTGGGAGCAATGGCTAATGATTGACAGGGTTTGTTGTGCGCGTCGAACTGTTTTATTATGTCTCCAGTAGCAACATCTGTGATTCGGATGTTGTTGCAGTCCCCACTGACGAGACGGAGACTATCTGGAGTGAATGCGATTCTGTATGCCCGCTTTTGTATCTTGAGCAGTTCTTCTCCATTCGTTGCGTTCCAAACGATAATGTGTTTGTCGGTGCCTGCTGCAAGTTTTCTTCCATCCTGAGAGTACGAGACCGAGTTTGGCAGCTCGCCCAGTCGGAGCGGCCCGACAACTATTTGTCCCGTCTCCCTCTTCCAAACGCATACTGTCAAGTCATTTGATGCACTTGCAAACGTTTCGCTGTCTGGTGCAAATGCAAGGCCCCGAAGCAGAATTTGATGACCCTTGAACGAGACGGGCTCTCTCTTGAGATCTGTCTTGTCTGTTGCAATTTCCCAGAGCAGGATACTTCCATTCCATCCTCCACTTACAATCCAACGCCCATCGGAGGACGCTGCGACCTTCCAGACTGCGCAATCGTGATCCAACAAGGGATCTCCCACTTGTTTCCCTGTGTCCATATTCCACACTCGAAGGCTCTTGTCGGCGGAGCTAGTGACGAGGAGGTTCGTACGAGGGATGAAAACTACGCCGGACACCCATTCTTCATGACCCACGAGCGTGAGTGTGGGCTGAGATGTTTCTTCTTGAGTTGGCGGGGTTGTTCTGTGACTGTCTTTCTGAGTGGTGGCCGCCATTCGATATTCGATCTTGCTCAATTTGTCGGTCAGCAGGAGCTTCGAGTGGGGGAGCAGACACTCGCGCGTGCTATGGTGAGTGGCGGTCAAATTAATATTTATATCCTATAGGTCCTCACTATTGTTGTCAGCGCATCCACATGTCGGGCCTTGCTGCAGACACGTGGTGTCCCGCATACAGGTTGTACGTTATCCATACTTTCAGCGCGTCTCGATCCTTCCGGTGTTTGACTGTAAGCGGGTTGTCCTCGATCATCACCAGCAGCTCAGTCTAGTTATTATCATGGACAACTTGAAGAATGTGGTACACGCTCTGACATAATTGCTCTTCGAACAGTTGGTTGTATTTGGTCACAGACGTATTCCGAGTCTGCATGCGCCCTTGTTTGTGTGAATTTCCTCGAATGTGTTCTATGATGGCGCGCTGTAGAATGGTGTCACTGCTCTTGAACGTCTTCACAATAATGTCGATCCCCTCGCCCTGGGCATCCCGGTGTTCCTCTACCAAAACCTTGGTCGGGAGGAGACATCCTCCAGAAGAACCTCGCTTCTCAATAGGTGCTTCCATGTCCTCATCTCTCAGTGGCACCTGCTTATCATTTGACGCAGGACAGAAGTGTCTGACGTGGAGAAGATCCTGACCAAGCTCTTCAAGTCGGGTGTCGTACTTGCCCCAATTTAAGGGCCAGCGTTCCTATATCGTAGCGGCGGCGAGCGCCAGTCCCCGACTCCGATACTCCGATAATACCTTGATCGTTTCTTGTACTCTCACAATTTCCATGTGAATTCTCATGGGCTCGTCTAAGTCCTCCCATTCATGGATATAACAGTCAGTCAGGCCTAAGCTAACATCACAATGTACGAGTCCCACCACAGGGCACCGGAGGTAAAAAAAGACGATAGGCAATATTGGGTCGAGAGTACGGAGAAGGCTGAAGGCGGTGAAAATAAATGAACAAAGACAGTGAATCATAAATGTCTCAGTTATGTACGTAATCAATTCCCACGACATGTCCATTGACAGAAAAATGAGCATGTTTGCGTCTGACAAAACCCTTCTCCCACTTCGTGGGAGTCGGGGATGCAGTTCAACGAGTCTCTTAATAACAACTTGTATAAGAATATTGAACTGGCTAGTGTCGATGACTTGGTCATGATTTACAATGTATCGTATTTCTCGTATGCCCCAGTCATTGTAATACACTAGGTTGACTATGCTTGTGATGTGACACCATGAGGTCGAAGTACTAGTCAGATATAAAGCAGTGTATTTTGGAAATTACATGTGTCTTCGAATACTTTGTGCATGCGTGATATCTTCTCCAACATAAAAGATTTGCAAGGGAAAGGACACTCAGTTGGTGCGCGGAGCAGCAGGACTTATCAGTCAGGTTCGTGCAAGACACGGGAAGTATCTTGTAAGAACTGCAAAGCAGCTAATGCCTGGAACATGTTCAATGTTCAACGGAGAAGAGTGGTTAGTTGTAGTAGAAGCGCTGGCATTTCCGGTCTGCAACGTTGCTGGCGCAGTTTCATTGACCACATTGGATGTCTCCGCTGGTGGCGCGCTGCTGCTTGAGGCACCAGCGTGAGCTTGCCAGTTGCGAGGAGGATGTTGTGCCTTCAACAACCTATCCCTTTTTCCACTCTGGGCATTAGCGGTGCGCTGCGAGACAATATCAAGGTCACTGAGATGGATGTCGAAAAGTCAGGAAAGCTTACATATTTGCCTCGTGTTGCAAAGACGTCCACAAGGGAACCCCCGCGTGTGCGAGCAGTTTGGTCCTGGGAAGCGGAGGAGCGAGAAAAGATACGATCTATCATGTTTTTGATTTTGGAGCCTTTGGCGTTGCGCGTATTACCGGCGTGAATGCTGCGTTCAGTTGGATCAAACTGTCAAAGGATAGTGAGACGTGCATCAGATCTACTGCATCATATGGACTTACATCATCGAAGAATCTACTAGTTTGTATTGGAGCGCGTTTTGGGCGAGGCCGTGGGTCTGGGATGGTTTTCTTCAGGACTGAAATTAGGGATTGTACAAAACGAGCGTGAAAGCGGCGTACCTCGAGAATTTTCTGAGTGGACTGTATGATAGGTCAGTGGGTGTGAAGTATTGATACGACAAGAAATTTTGCTCACCTGTTGGAGCTCCTTCTCTGACTCGCTCAGAGGAACTGTCCATGTGCGAACGATGTAGTCATTACAGCCAGTAGCAATGAGTTGGCTGTCCTCGGAAAATGCCACACACTGGACATCATCAGGGTGCTTGAGTGGCTCGCCAATGGGTTCGAATGTGGTCAGGTCAAAGAACCATGTGGTCTTGTCGTATGATGTGGTGGCGAATTTGGTGCCATTGGGAGCAATGGCTAGTGAGGAAAAGCTGTTGTTTGTGTGCGCGTCGAACTGTTTGATGATGTCTCCGGTGGTAGCATCTGATATTCAGATGTCTTTCCAGTTTCCACTGACGAAACGGAGACCATCTGGAGTGAATGCGTGTCTGAATGCCCGCTGTTTTATTTTCAGCAACTCTTCTCCACTTGCTGAATTCCAAATGATGATGTGCTCCTCTGTGCCTGCTGCTAGTTTTGTCCCATCCCGGTGTAGAGACTCGTGCATCTCATAGTGTGATATGGCGCTTTACACTAGGGAGTATACAGCACCAACTCGCAGCATCACTCTGTGTACCATCCACAGTGATTCCTATATGACGCGCAGCTTTCCCGCGCAACGCGCGCCATGCGCGCACCATTCCCGCGCTTCACGATGTATACGCGCGCGCGCGTTCCCGCGCTTGCGCGCCCTATAGCGCCAGCCATCCAGATGCATCCATCCACTGTCCACCAAGCTCCCTAGTGCGTATATTTCCATTTCCTTTATTAGCATAGTTCCACCTTTATTTTTATCATAGTTTCTCACTCATATATATTTTTACATACCTACTCGGTAGCGCTTCGGCTCCGCATGAGCGCGTTTAGGCGCGCTATATAAGCGCCAGCAGTAGAACCTTACTTTTCACCCAACTTTACCTAGTACTTACTACTTAGAAAGTCGCAGTAGCAATCTATTCATTAGCACAACACATCTCACATCCTTTATCTTGCTTATATCTTCACATAAGTTTAGTCTCTCTTATTTCCGCTTACACGCGCGCGCTTTCCCGCGCTTCGCGCTAATACGCGCGCGCGTTCCCGCGCCTTCGTACCTTGCGTGCACCTGCGCTTTCTCGCGCTTCGCTGAAGCGCGTACCTCTAGATCTCCGCTGCACCTGCTTCCCCTTTAGGGTCGAATGCACTTGCCATCTCAAGTATCGCAGACTAGGCAATGCACGACCTACAACTTTTTAGATACAGTCAGGAGCATTTCTTTGTTCCTCTCAGTATTGTTGTTTCTCCGGGAGTACGACACCGAGTTTGCCTCATTGCCCACTTTGAGTGGTCCGAGGACTATTTTTCCTGTCTCCCTCTTCCACACGCATACCGTTTTGTCCCGCGATGCACTTGCAAATGTCTTGTTGTCCGGTGCAAATACGATGCCCTGAACCGCATTCTCATGGCCCTTGAACGAGACGGGCACTCTTTTGAGCTCTCTCTTCTTTGTCACAACTTCCCAGACCAGGATGCTACCATTCTCTCCTCCACTCGCTATCCAACGTCCATCAGGGGACGCCGAGACCCTGCGGACTTCATCATCGTGTCCCAACAAGGGCTCTCCCACTTGTTTTCCTGTGTCCAGATCCCACACCCGAAGACTCTTGTCGGCAGAGCCAGTGACGAGGAGACGGGTACCGAAGATGAAAGCTACTTCATACACAGTTTCCTCATGACCCTTGAGTGTCAGTTCAACAGACTGGGCGGGCGCTTTTGTGGATGCTTTGTGGGTGGTGACTGCCATTCAATCTTGTTCGGTGTCCCAGTTAACAGGAATACTGAATACTGAGGGAACAACGATCACTTACATGTGCTATGGTGAGTAGTCATCAAGTTGCATCTTCTGTAAGATGCTGACTATCGCCAAACCCTTTGCTGTAGACACGTGTTGTCCTGCATACGGTTTAGCAACGTCTTCAGCGCCTCTTTCAGGAGTTTTCTTCGGTAGGCGCCTTGGTCGTTTTCACTATGTTTCAACATGTTGTCACTGCCCGGCCATGTCCAAGTCAGTCGACCCAAGATCTCTTACATTTATCTTGTACTAATAAGTGATAACACGAATGTAACGAATCAATCGCTTGATGTTGGTTGGCTGTGGTGGTAGGACCTCCAAGTCGGGCTGAGGAACATGATATTTTTCGTTCCTGCCAGCATCGTTGGGTCTTGAAAGTGGGAAATTCGCTCCATTGCATAGCTTCTCCTGATTACTACTGCACTGCAGGGCAATTAATTCCGCGATTTTAAACTTGGTGGCCATGCGGACACGGAGCTGACTGGCCCATATGCGCACGGGATTAAGCATATAAACTGCCAACAAACTGCTATCGACCATATAGCGTGTGCGTCAAAGGACTGTTGCAGCACCTCCACATGGGCGGCCACTGGATCATGAGTGGAGCGTCCAACGGAAGGATCCCTTATGATCATAACTGAACAGAAAACGCCAGCTGCAGATTGCAGAGAGTGAAATGAGCTCCTGCGTGTAGGTGTACCAGTGTTTGGGAGGCCTTTGCAGTTGATGAGGACGTTGTCGTACGTCGACTGAAGTTTATTTTTATTATCATGCTGGGCTAGTTTACTTGGACGTTCAAAATTTGAACATCGAAGAGTCCAATTATTGAACCCTCTCTTCCCAAGCTGGTCTGGCCCATAACAGGTTCATCAAGTATGCTTTTAATCAGCGCCCCGGATCAAGGATCGTCATTCCTTCAATGAGAATGCTCCTCCAAGATGTATGTGATGGCGTCATCGAGCTTCGCGATCATCTATACAATCTCGAGGACTGACGGAAGCTGGCAACACGAGCTCACTATGCACGCATGCTCTTGTAGCAAATGAGGGGGTCCTCCGGGCCAGGCACACAGCACTTTTGCACGATATCAAAACTCTTCAGAGGACCAGTCGCATTGTCTCGAACGCACTGGTTGATGATGGAGTGGAGTGCTCAGGGTGCATGCACGATTGTTCTTGAAGCTCGGGGGAGATGTACTTTGTATGTACCAGTATCGCAACAAATCCCATCATCCAAAAAGCACCGCTGGTAGGACTGGCGCTGAAAGGCTGGTATTCAATCTATGAGTGCATGTGATTGGAAGTTTGATGAAATCCATGATTTGTGACAAGTATAGATTATGCATATCAATGTGTTGCACTAAACTCGTGAACCGTTCACAATCTATAGCTACACACTGTTCTGCACACTAGGTAGGATCATCCCAATCTCGGAAAATTTCCGCAAGCAAACGAGCTCTGGAAAACTCACAACGAAATGAATAGCTTCTGCATTCTTAGCAGCTATATATATCAAACGAGGTGCTGAGCAAATTGGTTTGAGCCGCGCAGATATATAGATCCTGAGAGCTTAGTGCTTAGCAGAGGCCTTAATAGCGAGATGCCCATGGTGGATAGGGGCTGCAACATTGTTGAATTGTCCAGGAAGGACGCGTCGACGGCTCAAGATGGCGGCCGAGGCCAACGTTGACAACGTTGATGACAGACTCGTCTTAACATGAACCAAACATGCGCAAACCAACTGTCACAGTAAGTCTAAAAATAATAGACTATGACTCCATTTCAAATCATCCCTTTGAGCATATGCTCTTGCAGGACATATTACATGTACGTATTGCTATTTTATGTGTCCGAGTGTCGAGTGGAATTGGTAGATTGAATGGTGTGTCCATATCTTGGTTCGTTAATTACTGAAGTACTGATGCGCTTGCTAAAAAAACCATTCATCTGTTATGCGGAGACGCCTCAGGTGAGTATATGCGCTCATTCCCTTGCAGGAATATTGTACTCCTACGCATATATGCTCGTCTTTGAATATATTGAATATGTGAAAAGCTATGATGGTGTTGATTCCTCTAATTTTGCAGTCACTAAGCACAGCATTTCATCGAACTGATTCACCCACTCGCAACAGCATTTTTGCCCCCCACTGACAGTTAACCTCAACAACCAACCGCTCACGCATTTGGATATTATCCAGTTTCTTCAAGGTTTCTGCACTACTCTTCTCTCCAATCACATCTCCTTCTTCAGTATGTTGCACATTCTCTACACGATTCCCTTCATGGCATATCATCTCCCCCATCGCCTCTCTGATGTTCTAGCAGCAGTCAACAACAATCGACACTTCAAACCGTCAAACCTCATGAACACATCAACAACATATGCTAATGCACTCGAGACATGTTGAATGCCGATGAGGCTGGAACATGGTCTTGGAGGCTTGTCGATGGTTTGTATGCGTATTCTCTCCCTTTCAGTCACTCTCGCACAAAGACACGTCTCTGTTTCTTGATGCTTCGCGTATACTCGTTATCACACAAATTTTATTGTACCAGGAGCTCAACGTTCAACACCCAGTCAAAACTACTACATGGTTCTATGTTTTGCAAATTTGTTACAAATTGACGTCATATTCGGCGAAACAGGCCAGTGGCAGAACTCGATCAAATGCGTTCTGAACATAAGCAAGATGCTAGCTAAGCCCCGTTATGCCGGGTCAGAGATACTCATCGCGATCGATAGGGCATGGACTCGGATAGATGGTGAACGGTCTTGCCGAATGTCGTGCAGATCTCGCAGAGGTTATATATTTGATTATGAATTAACAAGGGATGCAACAGAAGGCAGTTGACAGATGGTTGAGTCTTGGTGAGTTAAACATTAACAAAAACATCATTGGCCAGCAGCGGATAAATATCAACAAGATGAATTGTAACGGCATTGAGAAGTTTTGAAATACGTGTTCTTTGAGCCAAGAGTTTATGTCACAACTCGTGCAGATTGCAGGGCCGGAAGGGTCTCTTGATCACGACTTGTATAAGAATATTGAACTGGCTTAGCGTCGATGACTTGATCATGATTTACAATGTATCGTATTTCTCGTATGCCCCAGTCATTTAAGACACTGGGTTGACCAACTCCGATGCTACACGATGGGGACGAAGTGCTAGTTATTTGTCAAGCAATGTCTTTTGGGAGCAACATCGAATTGCATGTGTCTTAAAACAGCTAGTACATGGATGCTATCTACTCCAACAAAAAGATTTGGAACAGAGGCCGGTTAACTGGTGCGTGGAGCTGCAGGACTTATCGGTCGAGTTCCGGAAAGACATGGGAAACACCTTGTAAGAACTGCAAAGCAGTTAATGCCTGGAACATGTTCAATGTCCAACGGAGAAGGGTGGTTAGTTGTAACATAAGTGTTGGCATTTCCAGTCTGTAACATTGCTGGCGCAGTTTCATTGCCCACATTGGATGTCTCCGCTGGTGGCGTGCTGCTGCTTGAGGCACTGCGAGGAGGACGTTGTGCCTTCAACAACTTGTGCCTTTTTCCACTGTGGGCATTAGCGGTACTGCTGCGAGACAATATCAATGTCACTACATGGATGTCGAAAAGTCAGGAAAGCTTACATATTTGCCTCGTGTTGCAAAGACATCCACAAGGGGAACCCTGAGTGGGCGAGAAGTTTGGTCCTGGGAAGTAGAGGAGCGAGAAAATATACGATCTACCATGTTTTTGATTGTGGAACCTTTGGCGTTGCACGTAGTGCTGGCGCGATTATTGCATTCAGTTGGATCAAACTGTCAAAGGATGGTGAGACATGCATCAAATCTACTGTATCATATGGACTTGCATCATCGAAGAATCTATTAGTCGGTATTGGAGCGCGTTTTGGGCGAGGTCGTGGGTCTGGGATAGTTTTCTGCAGGACTGGAATGAGGGATTCTACAAAACAACGAGCGTGAAAACGGCGTACATTGAGAATTTTCTGAGTGGATTATATGACAGGTCAGCAGGCGTGAAGTATGACATGACAAGATCATTTACTCACCTGCTGGAGCTCCTTCCCAGACCCGCTGAGAGGAACTGTCCATGTGCGAACATTTCCGTCCCAACAGCCAGTTGCGATGAGTTTGCTGTCCTTGGAAAATGCCACACACACGACAGCATCAGGGTGCTCAAGTGGCTCACTGATGGGTTCGAAAATATTCAGGTCAAAAAACCGGATTGTGTTGTCGTATGATGTGATGGCTAATTTGGTACCATTGGGAGCAATGGCTAGTGAGGTAAACAATTTGGTGGGGGCGTCGAACTGTTTGATGATGTCTCTGGTAGTAGCATCTGATATTCGGATGTCTTTGTAGTTTCCACTAACGAGACAGAGACCATTTGGAGTGAATGCAACTCACCATGCCCACTGTTCTATTTTCAGCAACTCTTCTCCACTTGCTGAATTCCAAATGATGGTGTGCCAATTTGTGCCTGCTGCTAGTTTTGCCCCATCCGGGGAGTACGACACCGAGTATGCCAGATCGCCAACTTTGAGTGGTTCGAGGACCATTTTTCCCATCTCCCTCTTCCACACGCATACTGTTCAGTCCCATGATGTAGACTGGTAAAACTGGGTTTGAATTCAGATACTGAGCATTCCCAAGGTAACGTGATGTCTGGCCAATGAGAAAACCAGGTTTTTTTAAGCTGTGCGTAGAATAGGAAATAAACAATATAATTTCTCTATTGACGCAACGCGACGCGCCTTACATAATACACTTGCGAAATTCATGGACCAGCACTCACTCATAGAGGGCATCCGTGCTGCATCACTGGATGTGCTGGATCGTTTTGCACATGATCTTATTCAAGACCGGCTCCCAACAAACTACCTTCAGACACTCGGTGATATCGACCGAATGGACGCATTACGCGCGTGCTTGATTGTGTTCGTTTTGACGGCAACCATCATTGTTCCACGTCAATTTCAGCTCGAAGCAGTTCTTGCAACTTTGAACGGTCAAGATAGTGTGATTACTGCAGGAACAGGCAGTGGGAAGACTTTATGCATCATTATTCCCATTCTGCTCCGCCCTGGCACCATTAGCATGACTATCTCACCACTCAAATGTCTGCAGGCCACCCAGGTAATTCAGTCCAAGTGTAACAACTTCGTGCACCATAACATGTAGAATTTCACTATCACAGGTTCTCAAATCGACAAAATATGGCATTCCTACGATCTCGATCAATGAGGACACTGCAGCAGATCCAGCTCTCTGGGAGGTAAAACCAAAGCTCGGTCGTGCATTGTCGTTAGTGCGCTGGAGCTAATGCAGAACATTTGCTACCAGTCAATTCGCGTAGGAAAATTTACTCACCTCATTGTTTCACCGGAACAACTATCAATGTTCAATGGTCACCTTCCACGCCTCACACGGCTCCTGCGACAGGATCAGACCTTCACTCGACGCATTAAACATGTGCTTGACAGCGAAATCGAGCTGTGAAGGATCCAGGATTGTAGACATAAAGTCAAGAATGGATATGCGCCCGTCTCGGAGAATCTTGATAGCAGTTTTGATGCGCTCGTGCTGTGAGGGTCGTGGAGAAGCTGTACCCATTGTGACGTCCACGAAACCAGAGTCGAATGAACAATTCAAGTCACCGTCGAGAATCATCGAAGCCTCAGAGCCTTGCATCTTGAGTGAAGGGTCCAAGTCTGACTGGTCCAGGAGTTATAGAACAAGCGAGAGTAATAACATAAAGCAATAGATACACAGAAAGAGCAATGGAAGCAGTGAATGAAACTGCCCAGCAGCTGTTAGCGCGCTCGACTGTCGACGTCAAGTTGGACGGTGACACTGATATATCTAAGAAGTAAAGTAGAACGGTTTCGGGAACTTTCGCTGCACTCGCGTGGTTTGCGCGTATTTCATGTATTTCGCCAAAGGCCATGTGGTTTTCGCTTACCTCGCTTAACCTCGATTTGGCAGCTCGCGTGGTTTTGTCACGTGTTTTCGAACACCGACTCAAATAGCATCGCCCTTTGGGAACTTAGCACGACCTTGGTAACTGTATGTGTACATGGCATTAAATAATGAAAAAATATGTGTTTGAGCAGGGCAAGGGAGATGTGTGATTAGATTTGAGTGTTTTTCCTACTGTAATTGTTATGGTAGTATACATAGAGCAAATAATGGAACAACATATAATACAATGACAGACAGGGGGAAAACAAATATGAGATAAAAGAGATTGGGAGATGAATGACAGAAGGTTATGAAAAAAAAAATAAAAAAGGGAGAAAAAGATCACTTAGAAACTCAAAAACTGGAAAATGGGAGGACAGGAAAATGGGAATGGGAAACTGGGAGAACCAGAGAACCAGAGGACGGGAGACAGGAGACAGGAGACAGGAGACAGGAGACGGGAGACAGGAGACGGGAGATGGGAGACGGAGGGAGACGGGAGACGGGAGACGGGAGACGGGAGACGGGAGACGGGAGACGGGAGACGGGAGACGGGAGACAGGAGACAGGAGACAGGAGACAGGAGACAGGATTAGCATGGGTATACCCTAGGGTATCTGAGGTGAAACCCTTACCCTTACTTACCAATATACCATCACCCACAGTGTAAGTGTGGGTTTTTGAAGGGTACCAGAGATAGATACCATGGGTATACCTCAGGGTAACACTTTTTCCAATCACATATATTTTACCATTTGAAGGCAAATGTACAACTTCAAAATTTTATATGTATCCATCACTCCTATGGTAATCAATTTGGGGATATATTCCCAGGGGTACAGGGGTCTTCAAGTCCAAATTCCTACCCCTACCCTCAAGGGTTTCCCATACCCCTGCTGATCCCTAGATGAGAGATGGGAAGCAGGGAAAAATGGGAAAATCATTCAAAATGCACAATTTATTAGGATGCAGCCTGAGGCCAGGAAGCCAAAGGAGGGCTACGCCCTCCTTGGCTTCCTGTGACGAAGGAACAACACTCATTTTCCTCCCCTGAAGGAGCGCATAGTGCTCCTTCGATTTGTGCCGAAGGCACAACGGGCGTGAGCTCGTACAAGACTAACATCAGAGAACCGATGAGTCCTTGATATTGTACCCGTGAGAACTATAGAAGGATACAATTCTGCTCCTGCTAAATAATATCATATATACTGCGAGAAATTGGAGTTGTAGATACATAGCCATTGACACCTGTAAATGTAGAGTGACATGAGCATTCCACAACGATGTCATCCCATTCCTCCTTTGCAACAGATGGGGGGTGATAGCTTACTTATGCCAATTATTTTGAGCATTGTCGTTTTGCCTGATTTATATATTAAATTACGACATTATTCAAGACATTATCGTGAAAAGGAGCGTTGGCACTGCTCAACAGATGTATAATGCTATTAAAGTCCACCACGAGGTTGTGACATGGTGCCATCGCAACACGCAAGGTAGGTTAGCGCACTTCTCTCGACGTCGTTTACTTTTTACTTTTTTCTTCCAGGTTAAGATACTATTCGAGGTCATCCAAGACCTTCTCGTGAAAAGTAACTTTGGCACTGCTAAACATATGTATAATGTCATTAAAGTCCACCACGAAGTCGTGATATGGTGCCATCGCAACACGACAGGTATGGTAGCGCACTCTTCTCAAAGTTGCCGATTATTCTCACTTTTCCTTGTTCTGATAAGCCTTTCATGGCTTTCCAGACACAATGCCGATAAACCGTTTGCAGTCAGCGTGACTACGGCTCCTTCCTCACTTCAACGGCTTACTCAGTAATTTTGCGAACACGTGGTCAAAGCAATATATAGTACGCGTCCAATGCGCATCACATGCGTTGTCCACCTTGATGTGTCTCGTACTGTCCCTCTTTGGCGCACATTAACTCATGGATTCATTACAATGAATCGCGTTCTTCTATCTGTCGTTCTTTGTTTACTATAGGTACTAGAGCATCGATGGGAAGTAAATCATACAATGTCTGCAGTATTTTGCTGGTTGGAATTAGAGGCTACATGTTCGCTAACTAGACTACCGCCGTGACGACTAAGACTTCAAGTTAGAGTGGGGAGTATTGGTAGCAATCAATTTAACCGAATCATGAAATATCGGCGTACACAGGCTTGAAGTCATATCGCTCTAAGTCAGTATCACTCTGCGTGCCGCAACAAGCCAGTTGCAGGATGAACAGGAATCTCTAACCACGCGACATCTCGTCTTTTCCCCGGAAGCAACTTTGAGCCCTTTGGAGCCTTGCAGGTGTAGGTGGATGCGGGAAAAGATCGTCTGCCGTCAGCCCCTTTGCCACAGCCTTTGAATGAACACTGAAAGGTCGCAGACATCTCCGAGGCGTTGGCCTTGATTCGTTTCCACACAGTCGGACACCCACACTGGGCACACTGCATGGGAAGTGTACATCCCCACGGACGGGCCTTCGCGTGGGCGAAGGAGAAACGAGTGCACTCTGGGTTGTTGTCCGAAGACGGGATCATTGGCATGGTCATTAGAATGACCTCGGTGTGCATCCCCAGTCCTGATTGTTCGAGGATACTAGGAAAAGCTTCGCGCAGGGTAAAACGCTCGATAAGTACGAGCTGAGCAAATGTCGTCAGGAAGTGGCAGGTGATGGATGGATGGAAGTGCTTGGCGGTGAATGCCACTATGGACGTAAGCTTGTGACGGCCAGCAGACGAACTCAAACCACCAAAACTTTCGGGGTAATTAACAAGGGCTCCACATCCGAAGAAAAACAGCGTAGTGTTCTTCGCAGACTGAAGCACCTTGCTCCATGGGTCGAGCAGAGTATCGATGAACTGCAAGAGACCAGATTAGGATCTAACAAAGATACAACTAGATATACGCACGTCAGGAACAGTGGTGGCGATATAGCTGCCTTTGGTTTCTTTGTCGTATCCGAGAAAGGGGTCGCCGTTTTCGTCGTTTGTATGATTAGTGATCGCAATACACACAATCTGGTAGCTGCGGTCCCCCATTACCTGTTTCACGAGTGTCTCACACTTCTCAGAGTATGCATCCCTTTTTCGCGCAGTACCGAGGTCAAACTCTACATCGACGAGGCGGAGACCGCCATTCGAGAAGTACGGCGAAAGGTATGAGTGGACCGTATTGATGGGGGTCGCGGTAGTTTCAGAGCCGACAATTTTGAAATGAATTATTAGGACGGGGATTGCGGATATTTCGGAACGTTTGGAAAATTCCAAGTGGCCAACGATGGGCAAGAATGACGGGAGGATGGGTTTGCCATTCAAATAGAATCCCTAAATAAGTGGGATTGAGGAGAACACTGAATAAGTACAAATAAATCAACGTACATAGTACGGTGTGACCTCCCCCGATGTTTTATCGCGGGCCGTATGACAATGGATACAGCGAAATACAACAGTGGGCTGCATTACCTCTTTCAGGGAGCTACCCGGGATTAATATGCAGCCAGTGCAGATGCCACGAGGGCAGCCATCCTCATCACATTCGTAGATGCAATGTCCGTCGCGTGCGCCATCTTGGCAAAGCATACAAAACTATGGAAATATATCAGTCTGTCTGTCATAGAGCTGACTATAACTCACTTCGTTTCTGAATAGTTCTGGCTGAACAACCGCGACTGAGTAAGAACGCGCCATTTCTTGGACTTGAGGTGGTACTGCGCCACCAGTAGCGGCCTTCGCAACTTGAAGGCTGCCATGAGGCAGGTTCTCCATCTCAGGCCGCCGCACTAGTAGTGAAATTTTGGCTGGAAACCCCTTACGAGGGGCAAGCCCGCCAGTAGCTCTCGGAGCCGTCATTTTGGTGCGTGGCATGGTGCGAACTTGGTGAGTTCAACCCGTCAACGATTTCGATTAAAGTATTTGGGTGTGGCGTACAAGCATAGATAAACAAAAAATGACTAAATAATACCAAAGACTTGGCTCGGACTTACTAGTCTCGTCACCGACGGCTCGCCTTGTCTTGCGTGAGAGTTATGGTGGAATGTAGCTCAAGCAAGGTGTCTGGTAGCACTTCAACCTGCAGAGCCAACAGAGAAGGCTTTCAAACTCCGACTACAACCAAATTAGGCAACCGCAGTATTGGTGAGGAGGCGACTCCAGCATCGCAAAAATTGCTCAGCCTAGACACTAGTACCATACATAGGTATATCTCAGACATTGTAAATCACATAAGAGATATTTAATTTAAGCTCGTTCTGGCCGCTGAGCAACATATAGTGCCTGTACTTAAAATCTGGATAGCTTGAATGAACACAACGTACAGCTCGGCCAGCCGTTGCGACATTCTTGGTGACGCCATAGACAATGCTACTTTTGGCTGCATCAAGAGCGGTTTCCTCCAGTGCCACCTTGATTTGGATCAGTAGATATTATGATCAGGAAAACATAAAACGTACAGTCCCATCAACTAGTCCGCTAACGACCTCTTTTGCTTGTTTGAACGCTTCCAGGTTGTTGGAACTCTGCAAGAGCATCAGCAAAAAAGTTCACCGTTCGCCCAAGAGCCGCATACCCGGTAGAGGGAGAATGCGAGCAAGCCAGCTTCTCTATCTACAGTTATGTAGGCGCCATGCGCAAGGCCTGAGCCTCGGATAGAACGCTACACATATAATAAGTAGAATTCGGTTCCGCTCACAATGTGTTCACCTACCCAGAGGAAGCTTTCTATTGCTTTCGTAGTGCGGCTGACGAACGAGCTTTCGATCGTTGGCAAGCTGACCACGGTAGCCTAAAAACAGGAACCAGTAAGAATGCTGCAGAGCCGTAAAACAAAAGCTCTTTGCACCTTGGTTGCAGGATTCTTACCCAATTCACTAAGCGTGTGGCTCGTAAGCTTCAACGGAGCAATTTTGGATTCCTGCGTGATCATGAAATGATGCCGCCGATGCTAGACAAAGAAACATGTACCGGTAGAAGGTCCCCAAAGTGTTTAGACCAGACACTCCTTGGCTTGGGTATGTCCAAAACGTTACCCGTGACTGATATCCGTACTCCAGTGGGATCCATCACTGGTCATATTGTAAATGAATGCCATGTCATGCTTTCATGATACGTACAGTATTTCCTCAGTTCCTCTAAAGTCCGCGACCACTGTATCAGGATAGCTTCTCGTCGAAGTTATCCAACGCTTCAACAGGGACTGAGCCAATATAGATCGGTAGATCAACCATTGTCACGCGAGTGTCTTCGCTAAAATAGATGTACGAACTTACAAGGAGTGTCGTCGATCTAATACCGCACCGAATCATGAACCAGATACTCACCAGAGTGGCGGCTCGGTTTCGATGTACTCCTTGTTCAGAGGGGCAACAGGCGATGATGTAAGGTATGTAGCAAGAATGTCTAAAGCCTGCGAGATTGTAAGCTCCAAATCAGAAGGTTTGTAAGACCACAAACTTTTCGCTCCATGAAGTCATTGGGCGAGGGACCAGTATAAATGATCAAAAGTTCTAGCTTTCCGGTAACGATCAAGGACAGATTATGCAGAACATAGTAAGTGGCGTGATAATCCCCGACTAAGATCAGACGAACGTTAGTGAAGGATGGACGCCAAGAGAGATTGATTCACTTTTCTCGACAGAGAGTCGCTCTCACTATCACCATCGCTCTCACTTCCACTCCCATCCTCGTCGGCTTTGACCTCCAACGTCCCTTTCTCAACTTGGAAGACTGAAAAAATGAAAATCAGAATAAGTTGTAGCCCATAAGCCAATATCACACACCGTTTAGGAGCGGGATATTCAGTGGCACTGTCAGTATCGGGTAAACACATGCACTTACCAAAGACTCCCTGCCATCATTGTAGTTGCATATTGGGCACGTCCTTCCACAACAGGCCCAACGGCCATCAGGCAGATAACCAGAGTCTTTCCTTTTTCGATCAAGATGTGCATCTCCTCTCCAGTAGCCGGTCGCCCCAAGAAGTACCGCGTGGGAAGAACGCTGGGGTAAGGATAAGTCCATCTTTGAACATCACACAGCATCATGAGGTTTACCTGAGATCTCCGTATTTCTCAAGGAAACCCTGGTATTCTTCGAAGACCTGACGGAGTTAACATGACTTCAGAATATGCATCGCGGGAGTGCAAGGCACGCCATACTTTGGGGTACATGACGTATGAGGTAACGTCTGCATCCGTGATATGCTTGCCAAATTTGCTGCGGAGCTCTGACTTGATCTTCTTGAAGTCCAAGGGTTGCATAGTCGCACCAGGACGCCCATCGATTCTTGGCTTGTTTCTGATTCTGATGATATTCGAACGAAGTGGCTCAGGGAAACCTCCCACAGGTTGTCCAAGATAACCCTGGAAGAACTCCACAACAGAAGAGAGGAAGTCAAGCTGGTCTGCACGTTGAATAACATCCTGTTTGGAGAACAAGTTTGACGTCATCCATTGCGCGAAATCGCCAACTACTTTGGATGAGGGCGTAACCTAATAGTTTTGTTAAAATTTGCACGGAGTTAAACAGGTAATTGCATGCCTTGATGATATTGCCACACTGAAGGGAATGATTCAGATGGAGTGGGAAATGACGCGCAGACAAACTTACCAGTTCATTGGCCTCGATGTATTTCTGCTTGATTTCTGGGATTCGAAGGTCAGAAGACGTAAGTTACTGGTAAAGAAGATACTCACGGGTCCACTGTGTGCCGAGGCCTAATTGTGACGCTTGGAACTATAGGGTCGATCAGCCGCCGAATCTGAATACATTCCGGACACCAGGCTCACCATGAGATTCGTATATTGACCTCCTGGCATTTCGTGATCAAAGACACTTGAATCCGAGGCCCGGACATTGGCTTCGAAGCAACCGTAGAGCATGCAAACCTGGCTCCAGTACAAGTTTAGCGCTTGGATGTCGGCGTAGCGGATGCCCGTCCCTAATCGTGTTTGCTCAAGGGCCATGCATACGGCTCCCATCGAGGGCTGCGACGTCAGACCAGACATACCTATCGGAATTGTCGAACATCTAGCTCGGACTGAGACGTTGAATGTCTCCGCCGACCCCTTTAATTTGGAGAGCAGGCACACCTCCAGACCAGAAATTGTGCTGATCTGTTCGGCCCCGAGCTCGTTGGTCAGCCAGATAGCAGACCCGAACAAGTTCTTGATGTGGGCGACATGGCCCTCCTTGTGGGCCTGTTGCGCGCCAAGTGCAGGCTGCAAGCAAGGCACATAGCCAGCCAGCAAACATGCCCATACAGCTGCCATGTTATCTTCGTGCTCCGTCAGGTACACGACGACGATTGAGCCTGTACGCTTGCCCCACTCTAGCATGGCGCGTGCGAGGTTGCGAACATATTGGTTGAAGGCGCTGAAGGTCTTTGTCTGAATGGAAGAGTCATGTGCTGATGATGTTATGAAACCGAGCTCGTGGGACGGATAACGGTCGACAGCTTGAGCGAGGACGTCGTGGAGAGTATGAGGTTGTGGAGAGACTATGGATGTCTTAAGTCCTGTAGGATATGTCAGCACAGGACTAGCTTGTAGCAACATGAAAAGTCACCGAGGGGCCGAGAAGTTGGATATCAATGTGCTCCATTTGCAAATATCCATGAGACAGACAGATCGGGAGTAGCATGAGCTTAGCTGAGAGATTTACCCTTGGCGGCCAGCCAAAACGCCACGCGAGCTCACATGACCTTGATCCGTTACCGTTTTGGGCCTGGGGTTGCACAGGCGCGCGTCCGGGTTCTTCCGGCTCGAGACAAAGAGAGAGCGACGGACGACGAGAGCCTCGAAAACCAGATGACATTGACGAAAAGAGCGAGATAGGCGGGTTCTGGTGAATGTGAGTGATGAGTTGGCTTGGACTTTCTGACTTTCTCTCGTCAGCGGATCGTCACCAACCAGGATGAAGGCTATCAGCCTGAGGAAATATGAATTCTCGTAGAAGACGGTGGTCGTTTAGAAGCTCGTTGTATTCTTCATCCAACTTCATCTGTAGTTGGTATTTGGCAGGAATCCACTCTTGCCGTCCGTGACATTAATGTGGTAGTTGTGCTCAAAGGCCTCACGATGCTGGATGTAGCCTGTCTCTGCTGTCTTGCCATGGGATGGATCGACGAAGCCACGTGCCTCCGGGCTAAAGTCGTCCTTGGTGAAATGAGGAAGAGTACGATGATGGAACCCGAATGGGATACGACGACCTTCAACACTCTGCTGCCCGACACAAACAGACATTTGCGAGATGTTAATGTATGAACCCTTGGAACCAGCTGTGACCATCGCCCACAGTCTTCTTCTCGACAACACCAAAAATGATTTCACCATTCTCAATTAACATACCATCGTCGAAGATTGGGGTTCGAAGACTTGGGATCTGGGGCCCGATGGATATTGATACCGTGGGGGATCACCATGCTTAGAATCAGCTTGCCGGACCACATGGGGGTTTAGGATAAAGAGAGAGCAACGGATGACGAGAGCTTGAAAACGGATGACATTAATGAAAAGAGCTTTGTGGGCAAAATGAGATTATTAAACGATAAACGATTGTATTTACTTGTGAGTGAGTGTCCGAGTGGAGTGTCCGACTTATTAAACGATTGTATTACTGTCCGAGTGTGGTTTCCGAGTGGAGAAGTGCAAGTGCGAGTGCGAGGTGTGGTGTGCGTGCGAGTGTGAAGAAGAAGAGACTGGTAGTGTGAGTTGGTGTGCGTGCGAGTGCGAAGAAGAGACTGGTAGTGTGAGTCGCGAGAGAGAGAAGAAGAGACTGCGGCTGGACTGTGCTGGTGCTTACTTTCGGGGGAGGAGTTCCCCACGCATTTTCCTGGCATGGTTGATGGCGCGTAGGAGGCCCGTATGGCCTTCATTGGCCTCTGGATAGGCGGCCAGGAACAAGGTCTCGTTGCCATTATATCTGTGTGCATCAAGGAGGTAAGGTCAGGCCTGTGTGAATGGTGTGAATGGTTGGGAAGGTGAGATGCTCACCGGTCAAGGAATTCCAGTGCAATCACAGCGCGCTGCTTATACTTGGAGGCAAATAGGGCCTTGTTCTTGCCTCGGATCCAATCAGCTGGCCAGTCTCGAAGGGGGAGATGCAAGCCACGTGTGGGGTCACCCTCCAACCAGTGCCGGACAATCTGCCTCCAGGATTCCTTCCTGGGTGGGTAGCTCCCATCAGCACGCTGTGCTGGGACAGCAGGGATCACAAGACCCTGTTCAGGGAGTTGGCGGATGCCGTTGGTGCCGCTATTTGTGATCTGGCTGAGTGCTTGGATTGGGGCGCTGGAGGGAACAGATGTAGTGACCAGCTGACCAGCTGGGCTGACAGATGGTGGCGAAGGCATTGCACTGTGGAAGGAAGGGTGTGGCTGCGCTGACAGTTGTGGGATGGTGAAGCTGCCTGGAGGTAGAACATTGAATATGGAGTCAAGGAGAGAGGGTGCCACACTCACCAGCGCTGCCAGTGGGAACCATTGCACTTTCACCATGAGTAAGGGCAGTTGCGAGACGGCAGACATCACTCCGAAGCCCTGCAACATCAGCCGTGATGGAATCCTGCATCAACAGTAGGTCTTGTGTGCATGCCGGCTTTGTAAGGGTGTGTTCACCGATTAGTGATCCATCAGCTTCACGCTGAGTGGGGCACAGGGCGTCACTGTGGTCACTCTCGTATGAGTGCAGCTCGTCGAGTAAGTAGCGGATCAGCATGTCAGGCTGAATTTAAATGAGCATTTGCTGTGTGTAGACAGAATCAGGCACTCACGTTCTCGTTCTCTGCCCAAGATCCCCACCACCGAACCCTTGCCAATGTCCAGCGCTGGCCAATGGGCGCAAACATCCTGCGCCACTGTGCACCACCGCGTCTGTAAGTGTGAGTGGTAAAGCTGTCACTAGGTCCATGAGGTATTCCAGCTGCTGTTGTCGCTTCGTTGATCCATCCTTGCACTGCATCATGTGAGATGTGCTCACGAGGCTGCACAATGCCGTTTGTGCTCATGGTAGGGAAGACGTAATCCTCGGGGTCGAGTGGTCGGCCATAGTGAATGAACTCGAGGAATGTAAGCCATAGGAGGAGCCAGAAAAAACAGTCACAGGATGGCATGTTGGGCTGTGGGTACAGGTTATAGCGGTTGCCTGGCAAGTGTGTCTGACAGTGAGTGACAAGGAGCTGGGCATTAAATGCACTCACAGCGCAGATCAGATACACCCTTGTCTACCTTTCGTTGCCAGCCTTTGCGGTTTGACAGGAAGACCTTGAAATGGGCGTGGAGGTCCTTTGCTGACAGAGTTTCACCGTTAAGGTACTTATTGAGCACTGCGGCAACTTCTGAATGATCAATGGCGAGGTCTTTCCTTTTTAGCTTTATTAACTCGAAGCACCTTTGCATCACAAACATCTGAGTCAGTGTGCTGCTTGACACAACTTTTCACAATCAAACTCACCTCGTCCAAAGGTTCCAGGCCGTGGTGCTAAATGCCATGTTCATCAAAATCTTCGTGTACAGTGTCCGGGATTCCAGGGTGAGATTTTTCTCCGCAAATTTGGAGTCACTGCCAGTGATGATCGCTCTGATGAGACTGATGTAGGTCAGTTGCGGGCAGACTGTGTCAGTCCATGCAAGGATCCGGTCCATGTACTAGCTCTTGGACATTGCAACCGAGTGCGTTCTCTCCCCTCCGTCACTGTTGGTTTTGTGCCTGACGGACTTGATTATATCTTGCACCTCTGCCGAACATACGGGATTGCCTTCCCAGCGCTGGCGGACATCGTTGTAATGCCACTTGCCACGGAAGGTGTCTCCATCCCTGTAAGGGAGATGGTAGTGCCATGAGTGAGCATTGGCAACCAGTTTCGAGAAAATGGACTTACACTTCTTCCCAGAGCTTCTTGAATGCCGCTGAGAGGCCCTCGCATGTACTCATCCCGCAGTCCTCATGGAAGCATTTGTACGAAATCAAGAGTGCAAGTGCCTTATCTGAGTGCCTGTTAGGCGTCTTTTCAAGTGCTTCCCTAAACGCTGGGTCCTCGTAAGCGTCACCAACTGCAACCATGAGTGACTCTGATGATTCGCTGTCCTGCTCTTTTGCCGTGCTGCCGCTTGTATCTGGTGTATTGCTGAAGTGTGTCTTCAGCCATGTCTGCCCACGTGCAACATACCCGTCATAGCTTTTGCGTGTTGCCTGTGCATGCTTGTGCTTGTGCTTCGCCTGCTCTTTGATCTGGTTGATGGCCAGTAAGGTGGTATTACTTTCGACAGGCTGAGCTCCTTTCCTCCGCTTCCTGGGGCTGGCGTCTGCGATGGGAATGAGTACCTTGCTTGCCTTTCCCTTTGTCCTTGTCATTGTGAGCTAATAGGCTGGTGGGACCAGGTGGTTGCTTAAGTTAGGATGGACGTGGAGGAAGCCATAGGGGTAGTTAAATTTTAGTCTGGTCTGTTTACCAATACCAATATCAATTCACACTTGATCTCAATTTGTTGTCGGTGCATCTGCACGAAGTTTGGACGATGTATTTACAGCAGCAGCCTGGTACAAAAGTCTAAAAAGCTAAATCTACAAGTTCATGTGGCTCGTGCGGCTCCCTTCTGCACTGGCTGCATCCTTTGGCCACAATAATTCAGACACCTGAGCATACTGCGCAGACAGGCGAGGATGCCAGTCAGTCGGAGATATGGACCGTGATTGAGACTGAACATGCTGTATCACTTGTCAGTTCAATGCCGCAAGTGAACTTCACCACAATGGCACTCACTGACGGAGGTGTTTCATGGTCCAAGAAGTCAAGAACCTGTTCAGGCGCAGTTCGTTTTAACACCCTGGTAGGAACATTGAACCCTCCATCGGCTTGAAACCAGGCCGCATGGTCAGGTGCCTGACTAGCATCATGCACACTCGAGAATCCACAAATGTCGCTGCATCCTGCTTGAAGGCCTTGGTTGATGGCCGTGACGAAAGATGGGGCAAAGATGGTGAGATTGTAGGCCGACACACCACCATCAATCTCAAGTTGCCGGTTGATGCAGAAAGACGGCTTTGGTGGTGGCCCACAAAGTCCGTTTGCAGGGAACTATGCCTTCAGATGAGTGATGCAATCTGCGGCAAGGGAAGCCACCTCACCTGACAAAAAGCACGCAAGAATATCACCTGCCACACCCTGCGCCGGAGGTAGCCATGTATTTTTTCGGACTCCCAGCCTAGGCGTGACTTACAAAAGCTAGCGAGATGTACGAGGTTCGGCTGGGTTGATGTAAAACAAGGGCCGCAAGGCTCGTCACCATCAGATGAAGGGGTAGTGGGGTTCAGGTACACGTCGACTCTGATTTCACTACCACTCTTGACAGCACTGTGAATGGCTCAGTCAGACAGTCAGAAAAAACCAAATCAAGGATCACAGCAACTCACGGTCGAATGACTCGCTTGGCACCAAACGTAAATGTTTTGCTGTCTTCAGTCAGTACAGCACAGATTTTGTTAGCTTTGGATAAGGAAGCAAGCTCCCGTTCAGCCTCGTTGTCGGCCTGCAGATGTGTGCACTCAGTCTGCCTCTACAGCATTTAGGAGGAGGAACCAATGCTCACCATTGACCAAGTAAACCCGAAGATCTGCAGCAGCTCTTGCAGACATCCTACAATCCAGGGTGGTGCCGTCCAAATTGGAGGACGGTCTGCTCCGCCGAACACAAAGTGGGCATGCAAAGGAGCACTGGCCAGGGCAACAAGTGCATACATCAATGTGCGGCGCAGCTCAGGGTTCTCGCTGGACTGCATGAATGGAAGATATTGAGGGGTGCAGACTGTGTGAAGCCAGGAACTGGGGGGAGTGGCAGGTTAGCGAGGTTTTGCGAGCCGTTCGGCCCATTTTCTTACCCTGCATCAACTCCGATGACCATTATCGACAACCCATCTTTGTCTTGCACATGACCCTTGAATTCCTCGAGTGCGAATTTGGTGAGTGTCTCCCTTTCAGCGACGGGAGAAAGCAGCTACACAAACCAACTTATCAGACCACAGTGGATGACATAGCACTAGGGCACGCACCTTCCACAAATCAGCCATAGTACCTGTGGTTGTCGTTCTCGACAGTGATTGGGGTGGTGGTGGTGGTGGTGGTTAATGGATAGGAGCGAGCATTGCTAAATTGTTAGGGGCTTGTACAGCCACCACGCACGACTGGTGGTTCGTGCGGTGCGAGAGCGAGAGCAAGGGCAGCATGAATAGCTTGGGGTCCGTGTGGTTCGTGTGGTGCGAGAGCAGGGTGAATAGTTTCGGGTCCATGTGGTCCGTGTGGTGTATGCTGAGAGCAGTTAGCTGCGACCAGGGCCAAGCTTATTGGGGCATGGGTTGGCCAGTGCGGGGTGCAGCGCGAGTTGTTGTACTGAGTCTGCGCTGTCTTGTCTTTTTGTCTTTCTGCAAATTGGCTCATGTCTGCAGCTGGACTCTCGGTGGTGCTCATCGAACCAAACGTCGCTAAGTTCGGCGCAGTAAGAGCTAAGCTCACGGTTGTCGCGAACATGGGGCTGTTCAAAGACTGATGAGTTGAGCCAGAACGCGAATGTGTGTAGGAATATGAATGGGGAGTGCGACAATGACTGAGGATGTTGTGGCGACTGGACATCGAGAAGGATCATCGCCTTCGTCGTTTGCGAATGTCTAGACACATAATAATAGGTGCAGGGTTATCGCAACAATAAAGGAGACAATAAGACTCACCCTCCATTCACTTCTTGTATCAACAATACGATCACCCAGGACCAGTCCACAGCTTCCGCACACAAGATCCCCGCTCCCAAATTCTTCGACAATGTTTGGATTTGGATCTCTGCACTCTGGGCAAATGAGACGCACGGCTAAGTCAGGACCGAACACCCAAATGTCGCATTCGCAGATCTGTCATTATTGGCCGAAGTGGTTGCTCGTAGATCCAAGTGCACTGGCTCACGGGTGGTAATATCACCGGCGCCAGGATCCATCACGCCTGAACGTAGCACACTCATGGCAGGACATTCTCATCAGGGTGGATCCACGGCACCAGATCATCATTCGGTGCTACTGACGGATCCACATGAGCGATACCGCCAACAGCAAAGAGAGCACTCCTCGCCACCAAGGCTCGTTCCGCAAGAGGTGTTGATCGAGTGTGGACGTCGAAGAATGCGGGAGGTAAATGCAGATGGTGTCAGAGAATCACTCCGACTACTAGATTCTAAGTTTGCACATGCTCGGTAACTCATGCTTGTGGATATTCTGTTTTTTTGGGAAAACGTATGATTTGCTGCACTCTGCGCAGCCCAATTCATGACGGGTCAGAATAAAGGTTTGACAATGAAAAAAAAACTCACCAGGACCAAGCTTGTTGGGGCATGGGTTGGCCAGCGCGGGGTGCAGCGCGAGTTGTTGTACTGAGCGTGTGCAGCATGGCTGCAACCTCAGAGGAGGGTTAGAGCGCACATTGTCGAGCCTAAGTCGGTGTTAAGTCAGGTTTGGGTGAGCTAAGTCGAGTTAAGTCGAGTTTAAGTGACAGACTCACCAAATGCTGGTAGTAAAACACGGTACACCTGGTAAATTCGTAAATTCGTAAATCTGTAAATTTCAGGGCGCTGGCCTGCCGCGGGCGCTAGTCAGAATTGCGAATTTCAGCCGAAGTAAATTAGTCTAGAAGTGACACATTCACGGCGCACGCAATATGAGTTAAAGCCTGTCACACACTGGATTCAAAAGGCCGTTCGGTTTCTGTATAGACTCGGACTGACCGTCGTCCTGTCCATGCTGTTAATGCAAACTCACAGTGAGAGCATGACAGAGTTAGAACTGAACTGCTGTACATACCATACCCATAATTAATACATGTTGATTGCTCTCAAACTGACTCCTTCGAGGTTTAAGTCTTTGGAGCCCAGACGAAGTGGCAAATAAACAATCTCAGAACGACGACGTTGGGAAGCGAAGAGGGCGCGCAGGCGCGCTTAGTCAGCCACGGCGGGCCCGAGGTTGTACGTTTGAACCTGCCAGAAATCCCCTTTACGAAATTTACCCTTGGCAAGGTGAAATTCGTGCGATAAAGTTGGAAAAGTGCGCATAGATTTGGAATGGCAACACCTGCAAACAAAGCATGACATTATGTAATCGTAAGGGTGTCAGCGCAGTTTGAATTTAAATAAATTGAACCTCCGCTTCAATGCTCAAGCGCTCAAGTTCAACTTTCAAACTTGGACGTGCACAGACACTTGCATGTTGCATGTCGACTATCGTCGACTGCACTGCAAGTTGTCTGTGACAGGCCATTGACTCGAGACTTGGATTCGGCGTTGCATGCTGACCATCGTCGACTGCACGCCGGGGGGTTCTCTACTATTATATGCAACATTGACCCTGGACTTGGCGTTGC
This sequence comes from Suillus fuscotomentosus, assembly GCF_016647785.1. NCBI lineage: Eukaryota > Fungi > Basidiomycota > Agaricomycetes > Boletales > Suillaceae > Suillus > Suillus fuscotomentosus. Next base: position 76,573 of record NW_024539618.1, read on the forward strand.
ATGCCGACCATCGTCGACTGCACGCCGGGGGGTTATTATATGCAACGTTGACCCTGGACATGGGCTCGACGTTACATGCCGACTATCGTCGACTGTACGTCGAGTTCTTTTTTTCATATTAATGTGCGATATTGACCTGGACTTGGCGTTGCATGCCGACCATCGTCGACTGCACGCCGGGGGGTTATTATATACAACATTGAGTCTGGACATGGGCTCGACGTTACATGCCGACTATCGTCGACTGTACGTCGAGTTCTTTTTTTCATATTAATGTGCGATATTGACCTGGACTTGGCGTTGCATGCCGACCATCGTCGACTGCACGCCGGGGGGTTCTCTACTACTTACTATGTGCAACATTGACCCTGGACATGGGCTCGACGTTACATGCTGACTATCGTCGACTGTACGTCGAGTTCTTTTTAACATAATGTGCAAAATTGGCCCTCTAGATATAAACTTCACGTTGCATGTCGACTATTGTCGACTGCACGTCAGGGGGTTATCTCTATTATCATGTGGTAGTAGAGACTATTAACAAACAAAAATAAAAGCCAGGCGAGCTACACATTGATCAAAAGCTAATAGGGTGGATGTTTTCTTCATTCTCGTTGCCGTGAGCCCGTGCTTTCTTCTTCCCTTTGGTTTTCCTTCTCTCCTTTGCAAGTTCTGCCCTCTCGTAAGATTTACAAATACAACTTTGAAAGGTATATGCAGATCCCTCTGACATTCCGACTTTCTCTTCATAGAATCTGATACCGAAATGAGCTGCGGTGGGTAAATAAAAAATGCCGCGATCCTTCAGTTTATCAACATATTGGGGAAAGTTCATCGCAGGGTAGCGAGAATGGACAGTCCTAAGGACGTCCTCAATACCTTGCGGAAGTTCGTCGTCGTCAGACTCTTCGTCACTCTCCATGTAGAGCGCAAAAGTCCTCTTGAGTGGCTGGGGAGCCGTATAGCCTTCTCCTCGTTCTCTCGTAAACATTCCATCGGAGATTGTGTCATTGGTGGCGGGTGAGAGGTGGATATGATTATGGATAACGGGTGATATAATTTCAGTGGGCACCCTCTGGAGCGGTGACAACACGGTAGTTCGCTCTTTACGCGTCGTTCGAACTTCATTGAAATGAGGTGTCCTAGGTAAAGTGACGAAGTCTAAATCTCCAGTTTCATGCTAAAAACCATGAGCGCCATGTCGTATCCTCGCAGGTGGGTGGGTATACACGTACCAGATATTTAGCCCAGTCTTGTAGGTCCCGGGTGCACAGCGGATAGTGCGGGGTGTTGGGCTGGGATGCATCGACCCAGCAGAACGTGTCCTCTCCGAGGTTCGGATGGTCCGAGCAGCGCAATGTGCTCGTGACTGTTTCTAACTCCTTTGTATATCCGCCCGCAGAAGATGTACCTGCCTGTTGCCGTGTTTGCTTCTCTTTCAATCGTACAGCCTGCAAGTTAATGTCACGTTACGCAGACCGCTTGCAAACATCAAAGCACTTACAGTATTGACGATTTCAATGGCAACTTTCTTTGTTTTTCTGCCAGAACCATGTTCCGTCCTCGCAGCTTTGAAAGCGCTATTGATGTCATGCGTTGTTAAAAGTCGATGAGGCGGGTCTATGCGGCGGGCAGTAGACAAACGCCAGCCTAAGTGCTGGTATGTCTTTGAGACATCCATTGTGGCCTTGATGGAGTCAAGTATGTCTATAGGACAATCTGACTCAGAATGAGAGCGGTCCACGTAAGTAGTTGACTGGTTTCTGTCCAGAGTGTGAAGAGGCACTCTAAATTCGACTAGTGGTGACATGATCAGCATCTCGTTGGACCTGATACTCATATGCGCATTTAACTTACTTTTCTCGAGCTGGGCCTGACACCGTTGTGCAGTAAGTTCGTCTACCGGTGATGGCGTCCGCTGTTCAGCCATTCCCTCGTAGAGATGCTGAACTGCACGCGTGCGATTGATTTCCTTGTCCTGAGTACTAGGCAGTTCCGGATAAGCACCGAGCAGGAAAGCTGCGGTTTGCGCACGAGTACGCTGACGAGCAGAAGGAATTGAATTGACCATAGACTTAATTGAAGACTGTAGCCTGAGAGCGTCGCGGGACATGTCGAGAAAACACAACGACAAAAGTTAAAACTCACCGTGACTTTTATAAACACGACGAAGGATCTGTAAACATCAATGGCTGAGCAATTAGTGATCGCAAACATCTTGCCGAGGGGGACTAACTAACTACAGCTCAATGATCACATCCATTGTGGCCTAAAATGATTTTTGCCGAGTTTAGCTGCGGCACCACTACCGGGAAGAAAATTAATATCACGGCGACGGATGATGCTTACGGTATCGATTTAACCATAAGTAGTGCAGGATCTCTGCTGTTAGTAGTTAGTACTGTCTGTGCATGGTTGCTAGAGCAAATAAATATGAAATGTCATATCTGGCTCCCTAGAGCCGGGTATCATTGTAGTCAAACTATCAGAGCGACTTGACAAACGCCAGACTCCGGAACTCAATGACGTATCTATTATTGCGGAACACCCATTATGGGGCTGCCGCCACCGTCACGTTAACTGATGATGATGACATTGAAAATGCCACCTACCACCAGGAGACGTTGAAGCTCAGGCAGTAAGAGGATGAGGATCAACGGAGAGTGACATTAACTTGGCAGACTGGGACCCCACTGGACAAAAATATACTTTCAAAAATGTTACCAAACTTTGCTCGCATGACGAAAACATTTGCCAGTGTGACAAAAACTTTCATTTGTGACAAAAACATTTGTCATGCGCCGAAACACTTTTCTGGTATGCGATTTTGAGCTATGTGATGAAGTATTTGAAAGCTTCCTAGCGAGAATTTTGTGGGATGGGGATTGGTAACCTTATAACTTCAAGCTAATGGAAAAAATCCTCGGCTAATAAGAGAGGAAGAATCAGAGTTACAAGGGACTCCTGCCTCCCTAGCCTGTGCAATAGTTGCAAAGCCTAGCTCGGCAGTCTGAAACATGCTCGATTGGTTAAACCAAACGCATGACCCTCTTCCATTCCCTCCATCTAATAAAGAAGAATTTTCTGGGGTAGGAGGCCTACCGTCTGTGCACACCAGCTTAAGATCTGATGACAAAGGTATTAGCAAAAGCCTGCATCTAGCAGGGTAAACCGCCTACCGCAAACGTCCACGTTGAAGTGAAAGAAGAGGGAGGAGGGGTACATGACAAAAACACCTGCCGGCATCTCCAAGATCAAACCAGCCTCCCATATCACAAGCCAGGAGCGCTCTTTGCTGTTGAACTTGCCTAGGTTGCCTGAAATCAGAACTAAAGAGCTGACTGAGGTAGAGGCTTACCGTATACAAAGACAACGCAAACGCCTATTGCAATATTCTTCCAGTCCACGTGGGGACTGCAGTGAACTCTCTCAACCCCTGCTCTTGCAGAATTAAGGCAGAAGCTAAAAAAATGACCATAAAGAGGGCTGATGCCCAGGGCTTGTGAGCAGTCCGCGTATCTCTTTGCTAGCAGGGGAAACTCGGCCCGAAACACTCGGTTCATAATGGCGCTAGAGGAGGTGTGAGGCTCAGGCAGTGGGACGGAGTGCAAGGCCTGCCTTATCTGAAACATTGCACCGTCAGGTCTCCAAAGTGCGTCAACAGCCTCAGCATTTGAGGAATGCCAGGCTGCGAGGGTGGGCACCTGTTTAAGGCTTGGAGTTAGAGCTTAGGTCATAAGCATCTTGAAGCTTACCTGTTTAGAATTCCTGTCATGCCCGCATATGCTACTCCAATGAGATCCTCTTGAATTCTCCTCCATCTCAGCCTCTGTAAAGCCACTCCTGTTGGTTTCAACGGTGCTTACAAATGCTGCGGCCTGCTTTTCAAATGCCGGGAGAAGCGCCTCAATACGCTCGCCAACAAAGGTGCGCACCAGCCACAGCCGCCCTTGAGAGTCCCTAATGCGAGTCTTCAAGCTAGAGTACATGGGCTCAGAGGCTGAGGTATGAAGGAGATGAAACGCCTACCCGCAGTAGGGAACTCTATCAAAGTCCTTTAGGCGTAGAAGAATGCTGTAGTCCTCCCACTGAGCTATGAGCTCCTTACCTTCCTTCGTGGATCCGTAGTTCGTGCCCTGCCAGCCAGTGCTGGAGGTGCGAAAGGTGAGCGCATCCAGGCCACCTTTGGACTTGAGCTCCTCAGCCTTGCGAGCGCGGCTCTGAAGCTGTAGCTCACGACGCCTCGCATCCCTCTTCACCTTAGCCTGGGATTTGGTATGCTCACGCGGGGTGTACGCAGGCTTGGACCGCGAAGGAAGGGCCTTACTTGAGGGGTCAGCAGCGCCCTCAAGCTTTACCTTCTTTGCAGGGGTAGCGCGCGGCGGGAATCGGTTGTCAAATGATCGCTTCATCGGTCTGAGAAAGCCTTGTGAGTTTGAAGGCACGCGCGTGCAGGGATGGCTCACCCCGTCCCTTCATAAGCATCTGATGTGCGAGGCACCTCTGACTTGGGGCCACCGTGCACTGCGCCCTTCAAAAGCTCCTCCACTTCTGGGTCGCGGTTTTGATCTTGATTTGACTCATGGCGCAAGAGGGCTACCTGCTCAAGGGACATACCCTCAGTAGAGAAGCCCTGTATGCCAGCCCTCGGAGCCGCGCCGTCCTGAAGTGGTGGGAAGCTGTCAATTGCAATCGTCCATGAGCTGCAGGCATCAAGGCTGAGGACTTAACCTACCACCGACTCACCACAGCCTCTACGGCAAGCCCTGTTGGCATCGGGAAAGTTGTGAGTCAAGAAACAACTCAGCGCGGCTACTCACGCGTGGCCTCTGAACCGCATTCAGCAGTCAAACTTGCGACCATCTCAATTCACTACACCCAAATTTGTCAGAGGCTTCAAAGTAAGGGCAGGCTTCAAATAGGCCAAATAAAATTCAACAGCAAAGGGCAAGCGCAAAAGGCCGTGCAGGTAGCTTCGGGGCAAACGGCCGTACCGAGCTTCTGCAATGGCCAAGTGCAGTGTGCGAGGCCAAGCAGCGCGCTTGCCTTGGGGACAAGCAGGCCGCACCAAGCCTGTGCGACTGCCAAGCTGTGTGGCCTTGGTCCGCGCGGTGGTCACTCAGCTTCGGGGCAAACGGCCGTACCGAGCTTCACAACCTCGCCACGGTGCCGGGCTCACAACCAGCCTCTGACAAGTGCCAAAGAAACATCAAGAAAGTGGAGGAAGGGTCATGCTCAAATCAAAGTCAGGCACTCACCTGTCTGCTTGATGCCCGTAGCCAGTGCGTCTGCAACTGCTCCAGTGCCAAGTATAAGAAGGTAAGTGGTGGTCGTTTACTGAAGAGCGAATCGGAGGTTAGTGGTGAAATTTCCTTTTTGGAAAGGATAGTCGCACGCTCCTGAAAGCTTGGAATTTTGGTAGGCCTAGATATTGTTCCGAACCTAATGTCCGGCCAGTCGATCTCACGTTTGCGCCATAGATCCTTTGCCGCTTTCCTGGTTACATCCGCTGCACACCCACTCATGAATATCTTCTTTGGTGTTCTTACCTCGAAATTTACGATGAAACGATATATGACCTACTCGCGCCACCTTCAATGTCTGCTGCTCAGCCCGTTCAAATTCAGGGTTCGGGTATTCTAGTACCGCTTCGAGAAGAAGCCGTGACAAGCTCGAAGAGCGTCAAAGAAGTCCTTGAGCGAGGAGAAAGGAACAGAAGGACAACTAGCACTGACCGGAATGAGCGGAGTAGTCGAAGTCACAGCGTATTCCGACTTGTAGTGGAGAGCAGAGAAAGGGGAGAGAAAAGGAACGAGACACCAAGCGGCCGTCAAACTCCCAGCACGCGCCCATCGACACCTGGCGGTCCTCGACTACAGACCATCGGAGGAAGAGGCGTGCAGACTTCGGTGCTGGTGGTTTTCATTTCTCTTTTCGGTCTGCCATCTCGCAGACAGTCTGTATACCTGTGCATAAACCGCGTAAGTTCTTTTCTATTTGATAATTTTATTCTCGTGTGCTAAGAGACGTAGCTAAGCCCAGATTATGTTGGTGTTGGACTGGGTATCGGCGAGAGCCTGCTCATCAAAGCCATCAGCGAGTCCACAGGACGCGGCGGCCTTGCAACAGTCAAAGCAGACCTCAAGAAAGAAGGCGATCTCGGGCTCGTGGCAATGGTGCTCGGCCATTACTCTCCTTAACCTTGACCACGAGCTTACACCATTCACAGAACTCCAAAAACAGTCAGAAGACACTCTTTAAACCCAAGCCTCTTACAGTTCCTTTCGACTTACGGGAGGTTGCATTGTCATCTGGACATTCGGTTTGTTCCTCATGCCTGTACAAGTTCTCAAAGACTTAGTACCATTCCCTCTCCCACAGTCCCAGGCAAAGAAGGTATCAATTATCACAAAGCTCCTCGCCGCATGCCAGGACTTCGAGGCGAAGTACATTGTGCGCAGTCTGGAAGGTAACATTTCTTACGTATTAATATTGCCGCTGCCTCTATGGTAATGAGTCCTGCGGGCGAGTACTGCCACTACTGCAGCCTAGGTGAATTGCCTCTTTTTCGCATTGTACATCTCATTCGCACTTCCTCTGCAGACCCTTACTAGTCGCAGTTTCAGTCTTATTGCATGATTTGTCCACCTGGGCTGCTCACCTTAGTTATAAACGCTTGCGGTGAGCGCAACGATCTGCTCATGTGTCAATGTCTTGAATAGATTTTCCATGGCGGTATGTTCGGTAGTAGCCTCGTTAAGTTTGAAATCTATATCTTGGAAAACTCCTGTGGACATTTCGGTTAACGCCCACTTGAACAAAACACTTGTATAGGTAAACAGCGGTTGGAGATTCTGTTTCTCGCCAATAAATTGTTTGTACTGCCTATCGTGGAAGAGTAGCTGCCGGATGAAATACAGTAGTGCTACATTCGCAAAAGGAATGTCAACGTTTTCTCCATTGACCTGAAGAAATTAACATGAGCTGTCATTGACAAGAAACTAGAACAAAATAACGAGCATTGACAGTACCTCTAAGGTAGGAATTATCTTTTATGAGTCTCTTTACAAAATTCTTCACCATAAGCTTTCTTTCCGTGTGCATTAACTGGTGTAAGTTGTACCCCCAGAGCGCAGCACTGCGAGCGAGAAATTTTATATTTTTTCGAAGTGTCGTCAGCGCAGTACACAATTTAGTGGCCTCTAGTTTGCCATCTTTCGTGTTGGACCAGGCAGTAAGTTCAGCTGTGGTCGATCAGCAATGGATAGTCCACGCCGAGTCCAGAGACCTACGGCTGTGGGACACCTGGGCGGTAATGCACACCTTTGCCATCCTTGCTACGTCTGAGCTGTCTTTCGGCAGGAAGGAGCTGTTAAGAAGACCACATTTCATCTGAAACAAGGACTCTGCCTTCACTTCATCTAAATCGGAAAGACCGAAAAAGATTGAAGGCACGGCTGGCACGGTCTGAGTTGAAGCTGCTGGTGCGGGAGATGGTGCAGAAATTGCAAGGAATTGCGCAGGAGGTGGCAGAGGGGATGGTGCAGGAGGTGGTGCAGGGGATGGTGCAGGAGACGCTGTTACCAGCGTGGGAGGTGGCACACCCCGGAGCACAGGAGATGGGCCATTGAATGCCACACCTTGAGACGGCCCTTCTTCACCTTGTTCTACAGCAGTAGGGTGAGATAATGGCCTATCACGGCGATGGCGCCGTTGCGATGTGATATAGGGTGCATGACGGACGCGGGGAGAGCTGAGATGTGAGTAGTAAGCCTGCAAATCTACGGTAGACTGTGAAATCGGTGGTCCCCCCTCGATTACGGGGTTGTCAAAATCAAAGGCATTGTGCATCCAGTCAAATGGGTCTTGAGAAGTGGGCCGACTAGGCGGAGGCTGGTGAGGCAGATCATGGTCTTGGTCCATTAGATGGGAGTCACTAGTGGAAAAGGGTTTGATAGATGGATAACGAGTGTTAACACTCGTTATCCATCTATCGAACAGCAAATGGAGGCATGGTAAATTCCGAACTTGAATTGTGACCATCGGACTCAATGTCAGATTCGTACTACTACTAGTAGTACTAGTAGCAGCACGAGGTTTCGACTTGAACTTTGCAATTGCAATTCAGTACCACAGTGACCTATCAACATGGTGAGTGATGGCCAGTGGGCCATGATTGCAGCAGCAGCCTGCCACATGACTCGGAACCTGTGACCTGATTTAGAAAGTCAGTTGAAGCCGCAGCACGACTCGGCTCGTTTACCGTGAACCTGAAACAACTTCGAGTTCTCTTGAGTCACTTCAGAAGCCTGGAGCCAGATGTGAGAACCCGATTTGTGACGGTAATTCAAATGAATCACACCTGACTGACTCAGTACGGTCATGGCAGTAGGACATCTTCGACTCGGTCGCCAGAAGGCAGTGGACTTCTCAGACACGTGATAAATTCTTATGGAAAGTTCTCACTGTCACGGTCTTTCAATCCCCGCCTTGTCGCCCAAGTTCATAACCTCGTCGTGACCGTTCCCTGAGTCCCGGTCAAGTCAAACCAACTATGATGCGTAGCCCTCAGGCTGTTGCTGTGCACACCCAGCTCTCCACTCCTCCAAGCTCTGTCGGACAGTCTAGTCATGAACCCGATAGCAGTGACGAGTCTCCTCAAATTATCGTTCGGGCTCCACCCAGCTCTCCGCCTGACCCTACACCTTACCGCAGCAAGAGACGCAGCCGTACAGTAGCACGTTCCGTACGCTCTAGAAATCATCGACGATCACCACCATCCAGCGACACCTCCCCTGACTCAGACTCACATGAGCTCTTTGCATTTCCACGCCCTCCTTCCGACATTATGGAGCGCCTGCCTAGCTTAGCGGGGCGTGCACAAAGAAAGTTTAGGCCTTATGGGAAGCCCCACGGTTTCGTGCCAAATGCATTAGAGCTCCGTTTTTTTCGAAGGTGCCTCGAATCTGGTGACAATGATATGAGTCTGGCAGATATTCAAGCGGTATGTTAGCCTGATTACATTTTTTTCATAGAAATTGACAAGCCCAAAACCAGGGCAAAGATATCTTGCAGGATTGTTTGAAACGCTTGTCTAAGAAAGCTCTCACTCAAGCTGTTGCTGCTAAGGAAGCTGACTGTGAATCTAAGCGCATGGCCGTTCTGGGAACAGCTTGGGCAGTCGAGGCAAAGGACCGATACCAGGCTCTTCTTGAAATGATCGTCGAAGAAGAAGTTGAAAGATATACTATTAGCTCTAAGGAAGCTACCTTTCTCCGGACTTTCCTGGTTGGATGTAGCAGGGAGGATCTCGAAGTTGCCAAGGACTTCGATGTGGGTGCACATAGTCACAATTCCAGGTCGTTCACTGTTGCCGACTTAACCCTGAGTCATATTGAGGGTGTTAACACTGTCATGTCGTCTTCGCCAGAGGATGATTTTGTAGATGAATATGATGCCATGGAGTCTAATGGCTAAGGTGCGATTCTCAGGCTGTTCTTCATTGTAATACTTACTGACATGGCAAGGCGGGAGTTGTATGTTCTCAGCGGTGACCTTTGGATTGTTGTAATCATGCACCGTCATTATCTGGCAGATGACCGTCATTCATTCATTTCTTGTATCCACCACAAATATAGCCTATAAACGATGATCGAAACGCATGTATCCTTGCTGATTGATATTGATGAATGATAACTTAAATGTGCTGCAGAACACGATAATGATTTTGATAGTTTGGTAACTGGACTTCATGCACTGCTTCACGCAAGTTCACTTCAACGAACTTGGAAGCACTGAGAACGTTCAGGTTATAAATTAGTACGGTATGACCCGGCACCACGTGCTTCACAACTTTGACTGGGCAAGTCTTTGCCTGCGAGTTTGCAAGATCTACTACTACTACTAGCACCACCACTGGCACCCTGGGCCAATCATCGAGTCAGCCTGGCTCGCACCTGAGTCGCTGAGAGCTAGTAGCACTGGTCCGACGAATGCACAAAAAACTTCTATGCCTTGTTCTTCTTTTGCTCTTTATTGATTATATGGTGATATCCTGCAACGCTCCAGGATGCACGTGGGAGAAAGCGGCCAGCGACAGTCGAGGACTTAGTAGGCACCGTGCAACATGCAAACCCTACCGCCTGTCCAGCGTCATGAGCAGCCAGAAAAGACGCGAGAGGGCAAAAGAGGCAGCTATAACTCTGGCACGACCGTTGCCAGCAGCAACAAACCGAGGCTCAGGCAACTCTTCGGTGAGCAACCTTTTGTATATAATTCAGAGCAGCGGGTCAAAGTTATCATAATGACAACTCAATTGTGTTTCTAGAGCATATCGCCCATCCGGCTCCGTATGGGGAGCGTCCGCATTAAACCCATCGTTCCGTGCCCTGGCAGACCATCAAGCAGATACTGGATTGAGGCTGGCATGTCTAGTGTCGGCTCAGTGGGTCCTGAGCATGGCCAGCAACCCGGGTCAAACCCGGACCTGGAGCGGCAGCAGTCTGATACTGACAACAACGTACTCAATACCAATGTTTTGGGTGTGTCACGACCCTTCCGAGTCAGTCACCCGAGTCGACTGATAACTTGTTTTGCTTTTCGCTTGTCAGAAGAACCTTGGCACCCTCTGGGACGAATACCCAGACGTTTTGAGGATGTCCCTCTTTCTGACGAGGATACCAATGACTTGGAAAATACCGATGTTTCGCCTTCTCGACACCCAGAGCCATCTCAATCTAGAATCCAGAGAGTTCTATTGACGTTACGAGATACATTTCAGACCACCTTCAACTCTCTTGGACTTTGCCGACTCTACCCTCGTCGCCCATCCTTCGAGCCAGATAAATTTGTCGCGTCCTCGCTACTTTCAACTACGTGCCCAACGTCTGTGCAAGAGACTGATTCAGGCATTCTCCCACCTCCGTATCCTTTCCCTAATATGTCCGTCTATCGACTCATGGCTTGGATGAATTCCGGCAGCAACAAGAAATCGGAGACTGAAGTTGCTCGTCTTGTCAAAGAGGTGATGCTGGCGGAAGATTTTGATCCAAAGCACTTGGAGGACTTCTCAGTGAGGAGCAGTTTGCGAGAGTTAGATCATGACCCTGGCAAAAGCAAAATTGAGTTTCCAGATGACTGGATCCAGGCCAGCATCACCATCAAGATCCCTACAAAATCGAAGGAGGACGATGCGAGATCTTTTTCCGTTCCTGGATTTCATTTTCGCCCCCTCATTGAAGTCATTCGGTCAGCTTTCATGGACATCCAAGCAAGTGCATTTCACCTGTCGCCTTTTAGACGTCTGTGGAAGGATCCATTGGACAACCATCAAGAGCGAGTGTTTGACGAGCTGTATACTTCTGACTCTTGGCTGGATGCCCAAGACGACCTGCAAAAGCTCCCGAGGGAGCCTGGATGTAAACTGGAACGCGTGATCGCTGGTCTCATGTTTTTTTCGGACGCCACGCATCTGGCAAGCTTCGGAACGGCAAAGGCATGGCCCCTGTATATGTACTTCGGAAATCTGACAAAGTACGCTCGCTCGGCGCCAAAGTCCGGCGCCTGTCACCTTGTGGGATTTTTACCATCGGTGAGTTCTCCCCCTATATTTGTAATGATCTCTCAAACGACTGTTCATCAGCTGCCCGATAAAGTCAAAGATGTGCTCAGTGCCTTGCCTCGCATGTCCAAAAGTGGCATGGCTGCCCTTCAAACACACTGTCGACGTGAATTATTTCACGAGTGCTGGGACATTTTACTAGACCAAGATTTTGTTCACGCATACCGCCACGGTATTGTGTTGAGATGTGCCGATGGTGTGTTGCGGAGAATATTTCCGCGTATATTCACGTACTCAGCTGATTACCCTGAAAAGTGCGTTTTGTCAGTAAAACTTGGCAGATTACTCAACGACTTTTAGGGTTTTAATTGCCACCATCAAGGACATGGGCTCATGCCCGTGTCCCCGTTGTCTTACACCAAAAAACATGTTTCCTTCTCTAGGCCTCCTGAAAGACATGAAGAGCCGTGTCACCAATATTCGAATCTACGTCTTGGCTAAGATTATCAAGGCACGGGAATATATCTACAACGGGGGTAACACCGTGGATGGCGTGAAGGTTGATGAGACGCTGAGAGAAGGTTCATGGGTGCCTATTCTGGTAAGCGCAAATTGTCTGTTGCCCTCACGTACCTGCTCAAAGTGACTTGCAGAATACATTTGTCGAGAAGCTGGGAGCACTGGGTCTTGACCCATTTCGTATGCTGGTAGTGGACTTTATGCATGAGTGCGAGTTGGGCACCTGGAAGGCATTATTCAAGCACCTCGTTCGGATCCTTTATGCGCTTCCAGGGGGAAACCAGCTGGTTGCAACATTAGATGCAAGGTAGGCAGAGTTTATGTAGTACTAGTAACCGCGACAAGTCACTAAGTCTATCTCATTATAGATTTCGTCTGGTTCCTACTTTCGGTGACGGGGTAATTCGAATGTTCGCAAACAACACGTCTGAGATGAAGAGGCTCGCGGCGCGAGACTTCGAAGATATCCTACAGGTTTCTTCTCGCTTTATTTGACTCCTATACCCAGTTTGCTGACGGCCTCTTATCAGTGTGCGATACCTGTCTTTGAAGGGCTATTTCCCGCTAGCCACGATAAGATCATACAGTCTCTTTTATATAGGTTCGCTCAGTGGCATGCACTCGCCAAGTTAAGAATTCATTCAGATTGGACCACATTTTATATAGGTTGAAGAAGCTGGACGTTGGTCGTTGTGACCATATATTCACAGATGAGGAGCGTAACCTGGTCATAATTCCTAATAATACAATCTACTCTGTCCAGACGATGCAGGTACACTATACGACTTACGATATGAGGCGCGGATACGACACTATCAACCCCAGAACACACGCTGACGTTATGGTGCTTTCAGGAGAAACCTCACCTTCCCACCCATACTGGTACGCTCGCGTACTGGGTATTTATCACATGGACACGTGGCTCGAAGGTGATGGTTCAGCCCGTGAACAGCACCTCGAGGTCTTGCACGTCAGGTGGCTCGCGCCATTAATATCGTCAGGCTATCAGTCAGGCATACAGTGCGCTCGCCTTCCCAAGCTGGCATTTGTGGAGGAGTCAGATTATGACGCATTCGGATTTCTTGATCCCGGGCAAGTGATTCGAGGAGCCCATTTGATCCCTGCGTTCGCTTCTGAGCGCGGTGTGACTTCACTTCGCCATGGAAAATCATTAGGACGTGCCCAGGACGAATTGGATGACTGGGAAGCATTTTATGTCGGCATGTAAGTGCAGCATGTCTTCTTGTGAATTGGTGACTCTGATATCTTAGAGCTAGCTTTGCTGATCGTGACATGTTCTTGCGTTATACGCATTTAGGTGTAGGCCACCCAGTGGCTTTGCGGAGGGTCGTCAGAGGCTGTCTTGGCCTCCGGTCAACAACAACAGTGAACTCAGGAGGTATGGATGTTGATCAAGGCCGAGACAATGGTGAGTGCCGCGAAGAAGACAATGATGACTCGGATGATGAACAGATGGATGTCGACCAAGTTGGTGAGGAGGTTTCAGACGACGAAAGTGATGAAGAGGAACTTGACTCGGGAGATGACCAAGATCTTGGCGATGGGTTTGATGCGGAGATGCTCGAGGAAATCTCTAATGACCTCTCTTTTTAAAATCATACTAACGGTCATGATAGGTACTCCGTTTTAGTTCAACCAGCTTTCAAGTGTAGGTTGACATAATATACATGTTTTTAGCTGGTGCGACCTTACTCATAGGTATGGCGCCTCGCCGTCCTACACATTTCATCTCAGGACTGAGCGGTCATACAAATTTCTAGGCGTGAAAGACTGACCAACGTAGAGTCAAGGACCTGAGATCCTCTGAGATCATCCTCCTTCCTTCAACTTTCCAGTTGATTGGTACGGTATTCGAGTATATAGAGCCCGACCGAATTAAATCTTCGATTCATTCTTCCTTGCGTTTCCTGACAGAGTTCCTTGGCTCCCACCCAATGCTTAGCGCCTGAAGTCAACATAGCAGCAAACATTGCCTCTCGGAGGCCAGCGCCCACCCTTCCTCCAACTACTTCTTGTCTTATACTACTTTGATCAGCCATTCACCATGAACAACCCAATTCAATTGGGGAACCCCGAGTCGAGGTCAGTTCCTCCTCCAGACATCGAGACACGCAACGAAACAAATACTGCTGAGCCCCGGGTAAGTGGTTCACGTTCATGAAGTTGGAACTCAATAACGACCCATCCTTTCTCCAGGGCCGACCCCGTGGCAAAATTTGTCGCTTGCTGGGCAAGGTTAAGAATGGTGTCGTCAAAAAGACATCTGTAAGTCAAAATCAATACTCAGTCCGGGGATAAGGCTGATATCTTACACAAGCGCTCAAAGTTCAACGATTCACGCACCCGCGACCCCGTTCAGGTAGGCGACGTTCCAATATATCCATCAGGCGGCGTGCTCTCGAATTGTCATATGTGCTCATCAATGAGCAGAACGTGCGGATACTCATTCGCGAGCTGCTTGCCTTCCTTGAGGTTGTGGACGACGAGTTCAAGCTTGGCATGACAACACAGATATCACTCGCTGCAGAGCGATTCGCTCCAAACAAACGGTGGCACATCGACACTGTACTTAGGGTGCTCAAATTGGTGGGTGGATTCTCAACGTCAAAGGTATCTATTCACTCACGTTCATATTAGGCCAGAAACTTTGTCCGCGAGGAGATCCTGTTTGCTTCTATCCGTCTTGTCGCTCATACCCCAGAGCTTCAAGCATACACATCGTCCAAGCTCTATACCGCCCTCCAGGATAACATCTCACAAGAGTCACTAACGTTGGCTGCTTTGTGGGTAATCGGTGAATATGGTGATGTGCTCTTCGATGGCGGCGTCGTGGACGAGGATCAGCCCAAGCAGGTCAGTTTGACGGCGTTCTGACATTTTCCCAGTCAGTGGAAATAAGCCCGTTGGGTCCACGCAAAGTGGGAAGGATGCCGATCTTCTTGGCGATGAGTGGCACCGCCGACGCCTGTCGTCAATGGCCAGGCAACGCACAACAATAACGACCTCCTTAGATTGCAGGAGAGAGTTGGAATCATCCTTCTTGCTGCGTTGGATGGCGAGAAGGACGAACGAGGTAAGGAGGGCGGTCTTTTCGAGCCTCTTAGTAGTGGCTTCGATTAGCGAGAAAATTTTTGTTAATGCAGCGTAGGGCACTCTACCAAGTCACTGTGTAAGTAAAACGTCAGAGATCGCGATACGACCGTGACGTACGGGTCTCCAATTTTCCGCCCGGGATGGCCAGGACACTTACGAAAGTGAGTCCGATTACTAATACTAGGCTGCTTTCAGACGAGTGATTGACGTAGACGCTAGGCTGCTTTCAGACGAGTGACTGACCTAGACGCTAGGCTGCTTTCAGACGAGTGATTGACCTAGACGCTAGGCTGCTTTCAGGTGAGTGAGTTAATGACGTAGACCGCGAGCATATAAGACGAGTTCGAATTTCATAGGCTCTTTCACCCTCACATTCACCTTTCGCCCTCTTTGCACTTCCTCTCACAATCTTTCTTCCAGGTTTATTTGATATGTCGGAATCTACGCACGCGCTGGGCAGCCACCAGCCTCCAGACGTCTCCTTGCGCGTCCCGACTTCGCCTGGTGCTAGGGCGAAGCGACAAATTGCCTCCCTTATGTCGGAGGTTGAAATGTTGAAGCAGGACAAGGCGACGAAGAAAAGGTGTGCACGTTTCGACCTTAGCTTGTAAAATTGGAACTAACTTATGCCTCATTGTAGGAACATAACTTATTACGTCTCGCAGGGACGGGCAATCCGTCGTATGGTTGACCTTTATACTCCCATAGAGGATCTTATTGCCGAAAACGACCGGCGTTGTGAAGAAGAAAACGACAGAGACACCACTCCGGAGTAAGTAGATTTATGCAAGTTGCTGCGCTTGTTTACCAAAGTGAACAGACAAGACCGCCTTCAACGTGGCTATATCGAACTCGCTAAGGCACTATCTTGGGTTCACGAGAAGCTGGCAGGTTTCGATCATGAAGAAACAGAAGGCATGCTAAGAAAGGTTCTTCAAAACATTTTGTTACACGTCTTGCTCATTTCACTCATTTAAATGTAGCTCAAGCGAGGTGCGGACTCAGCTCGTGGCGATGACACAGGAACTCTCAAAGACCTCGTTGCATCGTGGGTGAATATGGAGTGTTGTCTGACTCCGCTCATCAGGACCGATGACAAGCACCACCGAGGTTTTACGAGTGATGCTTGCGGTAAACTGCTCTGCCCAGCAGAATGGCGCTGGGAGGACCCAATGTATGTGGTGATCCAAGTCCGTCACTTACATGATGTTGATATTTCCTCTAGCGTTAAGGCTGGCATTCGTGACCGTACGACCGCTTATATCGTTTCCGAGAATTCATGGCCGTCATTCGTGTATGAAAATTATGAAGCTGACACCGAGAATTTAGAACGCGGTCTTTTCAAGTCGAGGCTGCTGGTTATGGTGAGCGGTCTTAATGTTTTTGCCCTGGAAAACTGATTCATAGCTCATCGTATCGCAGGGATTAAAGGCCATCTTTACATCTCCCTCATCCGCCAATGAAGTGGATGGTGAGGGTGAGGGTGCCGACATTATCGAGAACAACCGGCGCGCGCGAAGACGATCTGATCAGGCTAAAGTGAAGACTTGTGTTGCCTCTATCATAGGTATGAGAAAGGTAACTCCCCGCGCAATCGCCTATGCAACTTGCCAAGTAAGCATCAACACAAATTCCCGCCTATCTCTATTAGTTGTGAAGCTGAATGAATTCTGCAGATTCGCTTTGCACTTTCCAACCTCACCTCCTGGCGCACAGTGGACGGAGACTTCGACTATCATATTTTCTGGAACAATATCGTAGATTTCTTTGAAGACGCCCCGGGTCCAGCTGCGCGAGCCCGGGTGAACAAACTTCTCGAGTGGTGGACCAGGTAAGTCATCGATGTCATCAATTGAGTCACTCTGATCACTAACTTCTTGCACAGAAAAGTTTTCGGACGAAACCATCGGCAGGACTTGACGCCGGACGTTATATCTCTCATGTCCGTCAATACTCTCGCTACCCAGAGACAGCAGATGGAGGACGCCGAATTAGATTCTGACTGATAGTTGTTCGATAATGTTGTCTGCTTGTGTCACTCTCTCACTCTCTACTACATAGCCTTTTCTTTAATCCTTTTGCCTGGCGCTTCAGTCCAGTTCCCTATCATCTCCCTACTACTTGTTAGGATTTCGTTGTAATCATGTTAATGAATGAATGTGACCTCTCAACATTGACGAATTGGCCACCTTGTTGTTCAATACGACTGAATACTACATATGTGTAACAAGGTATAACACTACGTATGATTGGCAATTTTGGCAATTCCATTTACTTTGCTGGTGACTGTTATGTTACAGGAAATGCACACTAATGCTTCTCGGCTCACCCAAGGCCTTCTTTGATTGTTTTGTATACGTGTGATGAGAATTACAAGTGAACGGGTCTGTGGTGATAGAGCAAAATGGTTGTGTTTTTCGGTTGCACGTTAACTGGCTGTTATAATTATGACCAATCTCCAGCACACCGCTCAAGCTCTAGTACTCAAACACCTCTGCTTGTTTTTGATAGGCTTGATTCAAGAAACAAACCACAACCTTCGGGATCTCTACGTTTTTCAATGTCGCGCCGATAACTCGTCACAAACACTCAACGGTGCCAAACAAAAACTTTGGTGCCAAAATTCCGAGCAGGACACAACACTCGTTGAATGGCGAGTAGGTACCAAGACGAAGCTTTGACTCACTGATATGAACTCTTGAGCCAAGGTACTACATCACAAAGGCACAGCGTCCGCACGACGCTACCACCTATTTTGGATGCGTCGCAAGTAAATACAACCGTCGCGGTATGGGATATTCACAGAAGCTCACATAAAGATTTGAAGCAATGTATGAATTGGTGCTCGCGTGCTTTGAGGCACCCATGAGGTAGCTGAGTAGTCTACAGGATCTTCAGAAGTTCTGGGCTAGGGGGGTCAGAAGGGTTTAGATTGTGAAAATGGTAATGATTGAATCATTTACAATTATATTGTTACGATCGTGAACTGTTTCAACTCGGATAAAATTGTATACTCTAGATTTTAACCGAAGAAATTATCTATGAGAGACAAGTGCAGCATCAGGGTGAAGCATCACTCGCCGCTATAAAGTCTCGAGCGAAGTCCAACATCAAAAAGCGTCCCGCAAAGTAGGACAAACGCAAAAGCAATTGAGCAGTGACGAAACACCTAAGGAGCTCGTTGATTGGCAAGTGAGACATCAAAGTTAAGCATCACCCACCGCTATGAACTCAAGGTGTTTGAGTAGTCCACAAGATCTTTCAGATGCTTCGGCTAGAAAGGCTAGAAGCATTCAAATAGCAAAGATGACAATAATTGTGTGAGATTACAATTTAGCACTGCCACGGCGCATGCTTGCAGCGTTACACCGAGGTTCGAATGATCGCCAAACGCGGTCACAACCGCAAATTCTGTGCACTCCATCAAAAATGTATGCTTTTGATTTTGTCCCAAGGGATGATCTGATGCAGTATTGTGTTCCAGTAAGTTTCCATTGCACAATAATATTGCTTTTCAGCGTCAGACTGGGAAATCTATGCATTGAGAAATCGTGTGTACTCTCACATACCTCGGAACTGTATTCGCGCTCCGTATAATGCATGGTTCTGTGCAACAGTTTACCAACAAACATTTTGCGTGCGCGACTCCGGTCCTTCTATGTCATTGCAACTCGGCGTCCATCGAGCAGTGATACCTACTTGAACACAACTCAGAACATTGTCGCTATTCTATGCAATATACCACTCAACGCGACACTCGTCGAACATTCGATCAATACAGACAAACTATTCGTTGAGAATTAATGTCTACTGTTACTCACACTTTTTACCAGAGCAAGTTACTCGCTCATTCGGTAGTCATCCGCAGCGAGAAAAAATACATTGTGCAAAGACCAAATGACACCGTTCTCTTCACTGATGAGCATCGCCCGAGTGTCTCGTAGTTCTGCATGCTGCAACCTCCTTCCTTGTCCTTCTCAAACCAGGCTCATATTCCAATGCATGAACCTGTGCGAGTACATTGTCTCCTAGACCCGTGCCAGTGAAAAAGTCCTCGAGGCAAATAGGGCTGCCAGGCCCGTGTACTTGCAAATTAGTCTTTCCTCGACAATGCCAAACATTCCCATGTGAAAGCGGGTGGCAAATTTACGCTGATTGTTGCGATGCTTAACAATATATTACTTTAAATATCATTCTCATTTGTTCACAGGTTCTCTGATGTTGGCATCCAGTATCGCAATACCTGAAAAATCATTGGTCAATCATCTGCCTACGACAAGAGTGAATGAATCAGTTACCTCGCTCTTTCGCAACCACTGCACTTCCTCGGTGCAGCACTGAGATTGCTTCACCATGAACATCTGCACAACGTCAGTGTTCGGACTGACTCGTGGGTGTGAGCATCTCTGTGGGTAAGGCTCGTCTTCCTCTCCGTGATCAAGATGGAGTTCGTCAAGCCATGCAGCAAGATCATATTCAGCTTGCTCTAATGAGATGGGGCGCTCATCCGTCATCACCTCGTCAAAGCGCGCAATCAGATCATTCCACTCTTGCACAGCAGTGGGGTAGCGCTTAAGGATGTTTTGCTGGGTCAGGTGCAACTGTGTTCTCGGGGAAACAGTGCTCAGAAGTACACTAAATTCTTCGGTATACCCCAACTTCTTGAGATGCGACCTGCGTTTGGTCGTAGAGAGATCGTCGAATTCAAAGCCGGTGAATATACCTGAAGCTCTTTAAGGTCCGCTGGTGTCTCTGGTCCCTTGATAGTAAGAGTGAGGCAGATGTACCAGTATAACACGTTCTTCATGTATCTTGCATCGTTGGGGAGCCTCCGTGGTGTAAATCTTTGCGTCCTCCATCGCACTCATAAGGAACACAACACCCTCATCATATTTCCTATCTCCTGGGCTGGATTCCTGAATACGACATACTCCCAGATTGCCTGTGAGCTCGACAGCACGGTACAGGAGCCCAAAGCGTACGAACGGCGTCATTTTCGGGCACTTTGAACCTTTCATCGCAAAACGCCAGCCTTCGTAGCGGTCTTGACCCAAGGTAGTAAAGCGCTCAGTAAGCAAGGGTAAGTCCTCTTTCTTCAAACAAGCTCAATAAAATGCCCTCATGCGAATGTGAGGAAGACATACATGAATGCCACAGCTGTTGTCCTGAATATGAAGCAGCTTCATACCGCCATCCTTGACGGTCACTTGAATGGAAGTAGACCCGGCATCAAGGCTGTTTTACAACAGCTCTCTTAACGCAGAAGCGGGTCTGTGTATGACCTAGAGGTGAATTTCATCAGTACGTATTCGCGGGTGATGAGGGCCAGGTGGTTCTAGAGAAGGAGAGCGATGACCGCTTGCCATGTCAACTTGATCTTAGACTGATCACGTGATCGTACCGTTGCTGCCCAACTTTCACCGTCATCATGCCTTTGAATCTAAATTTGACACCTTAAACCGATGTCATGATGAACCTGCCCTTTCTTGACGAAATCCTCTCCAAGAAAACTCAATCAGCATTTCGGGGTCATTACATCATCACGAGGAGTCGTTCGTAACGTCCAGTATAAACAGAGCTCTCAGTGCACACCCTTTCAGAAATGCATTGAGCTCATCTTATGTGAGCGTAGATGGCCCAATAAAATATCCACTTGTCAGCTTGATCGACTTCAATGGAGTGCCATGCATAAAGACCGGGCCTAGAAGGATCTATCACCACCATGATGGTAAGGTCTCAGTTCACTGCAGGGAGCTCTCACGAAAACTTTCGGCGTCAACGCTCGCAAGCACGTGTTGGTCATGGTTCGAGGGATAGCCGCCTAAACGACTTGCTGTTAATCATCTCTCGAGTTGCTCTGTCCGCTCACCTGAGACTCTTCCAAACTTCACTAGCTTTTCTTGGAATCCAATTCCAACATAGTACCTATAACTTCTTCATGTCACAAGCATCAGGCGCCGACGAAGCCGAGGATCAACGCACCCACAATGACGAGCAACTTTTCCCGCAAAAGGATGTCGTAGGACTCATCAAGGAGTGAGTTGCAGGTTTCTGGAATCTGTCACCTGTCTAACAGAAAGACAGGGAGAATATCAATGTTGAACCTTTGGCAGAGCCGCCATCAGGGATGTATGTGTTTCTTCCCTGATGGGCGCCTGAGCTACTCCTTACTAGAACTGCAGCTCAAATGCTGGACCTTCACGGCCATCGGGACTTCTGATACAGCAAAATACATCCAATGTTTCATTAGTCAGTGATTTATCAATGTAAGTTCTTGTCAATGATGATGTCAAATATGCTGCTCAATTATCTCAGCGAGGTGAAAAAGGTTGTGACAGAGAAGGACGAGCCGACTCTAAGGGATTTGTGAGCCAAAAACTCTAAGCCAAGTGATCGCAGCTGACCACGCCCTACACGCAGAGCAAATATCATGACGGAAGTGTTGGAGGTTCTCAAGGACTCGACGATTGCGTCGAAGAGTGGAAAGGACGAACGGTCTCGTTTCTGGAGGGTGTACAAAAGAGTCGCGGAGGAACACGACAGCGAGTTCCTCGAGCGATACACTAGCGACATGAACATCGTCCTGATCTTCGTAAGTCAGCCTGCTTATCTGTATTCCGTTTCGAGACTGATGTTCAACCAGTCTGGTCTTTTCTCCGCTGTCGGCACGTCTTTCATTGTCGCGATGGAGTCCGATTTCAGTCCCGACCCCAGCGACACCACAAATGCACTTTTGAAGCAACTCGTGCAGATCGGACTCGGCAATCTCGCTGAGGCAGGCTCCGCTCCCGTAGACCCAGCATCTGGGTGGTCTCCGACTGCGTCGACCTTATGGGTCCAAACGATCGCATATGCGAGTTTGTCTATGAGCTTGCTCGCTGCATTTGGGGCGGTGCTGGGAATGCAGTGGCTAGGGTACTACAAGTCGAAGAGATATGGCCGCGGCTCGCAGGAGCAGCAAGGGAAGCGCCGGCAAGAGCAGTTCGACGGCATTGTGACATGGTATTTTGATGCTGTGGTGCAATCGTTTCCGGTCTTACTTCAGATCTCTCTTCTTCTGTTTGGGATCTCTCTTGGCGCCCATCTGTGGTACGAGCAGGCGAGCGTCGCCTGGGTCCTCATCGCAACGACGGTCTTCGGATTTTTATTTTATTCCCTGACTGTGATGGCTTGTTTGATATCTACCACTTGCCCATTTCAGACACCGATATCAATGCTATTACACGTGTTGCACGTCGACAGTAAGATCATTTTGCCGTATTCTAGTGGTGGTTCCCCATCTGAATCAACATTGCAGGGGTTCTACACCAGGTATTCAAACGAGTTTTCTGTTATTTCCAGCGGGCCACGACGTTACTGCACAGTGAGTTATGTCTTCTTCTATGTGGACAGGTTCTGACCGTTTCATGTCAGGCGTGCTCAAACCATTATTTAGTATCGTCAGATCGGGATGGACCCGACTGTCTGAAGTATCTAGAGGTGACGATCTTAGCCACTACACTATTACAAAGATACACTCAGTGCTCATTCACTCCCTAGGGCCTGTACTTGCGATAGGTACATTCACACGATCTTTTCGACAGTTCATCACCAGGCTTCATAACCGGCTGCGTTCTTTGGTTCTGCGTTCTTCAAGAAAAGTCGTGGACTCCGAGGCACAACCGCTTGGCCAGGATGTGGATGTTTTGGCGGACAATGATGACACCCGTAACCTCCACCTCCCTGACATACTCACCGGCGATCTCGAAGCGCCTAGCGTCAAGTGGCTGCTCGAGACATCTACGGATCCTGAAGTATTTCTCGCTGCTGCCAGGCTTGTCCCGCAGGTTGAATGGCCTCTGGACCTTGATGTTTCAGACATGTTGCACCAGCTGGTTGAGATTCTTACGACTTGCGTCGACATTCAGGACCACATCGTACCGTCTTTGGAGGAGAAGGCTTCGGCATGTGCAACGGCTCTAACTCACCTATACTATGGACGTGTTCTTCAGGCATACCCTGACCGTGGCGAATTTATCATTCGCAAGGGACAAGATGTCAATGTGTTTTATCAGATTCGCCGGCGCATGGACACAGCTGACCAAACGGTGCTTGATATGACTGTAAATTTTTGTGATCCAGATAGCAATGGCTGGACTATTGATATCTCAGAGGCTTGTCCTGACTCCATCTATGAGCGGCTGTCACATCTTCTTCCTTATCACTTTGTAACTGGGCGAGTGAATGAAAACATAGAAAACCTCGCGATAACAGTGATATCAAAATTGCTATCGTCCTCATCCTCATCCCCATCCCCTCCGTCGAATCAAATCCTAGCCAATTGCATTCTTCTTGCTTGCGTCATGGTTGGGGCTCAAGTTGACAAGAAAGACATAGTTCGGATTGATAAAAGGTACCATCGGCTCATTTTGTAGTTTTTCTGTCATGATTAACGAAGAGATCGTGCAGTTCTGCTCTACCTCGACTCAGTAGGTCCCTTTTGGCGCGGTTCCAAAAGGCTCTCTGGGCATGGGATGGAGAGCTCGACAAAGATAGGACAGGAGTCGCACGCTGGGCACGGAAGCTCTTCGATATCATTTGGCGCATGCTCGAGCTTGCCGGTCCCCACCTTCTTCTTGCATCCGGCACCATGCGGAACCTGGACATGTGCAGGAAGATTTATTCACGAGCGAGGTCGTCCAATGCCTCGGTTTCGTTGGCAGCTCCACGAAATGCACTGCACTTCACTTTGGCTGCTGTCAAGGTATCCCGTGACCCTGCCAAAGTGTGGGATCCGCATTGGTGGGGAAATGGATCCCACTCGCCAGAAGACTTTGACTGGCTTGTAGACTATCTTGACTTCATTTATTCCGACGACTACGAATCAGCATATGACATCCTTTTGCTACTGGGTAGTATGGGGGTGTGCTGCAGCCCCGCTAAACGACATCTGTTCGTCGAGAGGCTCATCGCCTGCATGGACAGTAACATGCCTCTCCATTTACGCCATGCCGCTCTTCGTGCTGCTCACAATGCCCGAGAACAAATTGCCTCGATTGATGCCATTGATGATTCGACGCTATGGGACATGATTTTGACCAAGCTCTCTCCCGCTATTCTGTCCGTGCTTTGTCCACACCCAGGTACAACACCCGCGAATGATGATCCCAACCTCTTTTTCAATTATGGCCGCGACTTGTGCTATCTCAGACTAGTCTTTACCCTCGCGAGGAATTCTGACTGGCACCCCCATTTGTTTTGGTATCCCCATATTGATCGGTGCATTAGCATGATTCCACAGTACTGCAAATCGAGGTACTACGGGCATGCATTTTTCGTAGCTGGTATCCTCCTCCAAATCACACCCGAACAGACATCGGATACATCGCTCGATTCTGTTACAGAGCAACAGTGGTGGGACGTGATGAGAAGCGCATGGGGGTATTCTGTTCACACTGACGATACACGCTATCTCAAGCTCCTTCTTGTTCTTGTGGATGGCACAAAGAAGTATATGCAGATTGCTTCGAAATCTGATCTCGAGCAGCTCATTGAAAATGTGGATCAGTTTATCGAAGAACTGGAGGGGGACATACGACAGAAGAGGCAGCTACACGAGATAGGACAGGAGATACAAGATTCAGAGCAGGGAGAGGGGGTCATCGCTGCTGCGAAGGAGTTGAGGACTGCAGCCAGCAACATGGTGGAGAGCTTTGGTCAGTAATCATCAGTCCCCTAATCATGTCTTGCATGCTGCGTTAGAGTCTTGGAATAGAGAAAGCTATGGGCAGTGTATGCATGGAAGTGGGGAGTATCAAAACCTCACGAAATCGATACTGAATCATCAGCCATCTCTGACTCGGTAGATACTTGTCAAGCGTGAGGAACAATGGGCATGACTCAGATGCAAATATCTAGGAGATCAGCATCTGAATGTTGACTGGGGGAGGGGAGGTTGTTCCATGGGGACGAGGTTCTGCGCTCAGCTGCCAGTCACATCCATTCGTCGATATGCACACGAAGACAAAGATGGGGTGACAGACACAGACTTATTAAAAACCATTCGTCTGCTTATTACAATCGCCTTTTTTCGCAGAGGTGTAAATCATAGCGCTGAAATCAATGAATTTATCCACCGAAAGCGAATGAGTGTTGTCCTAGTCAGCGCCATCTGTCTCCTTCCTCACGCTCCGCGTCATTCTGCCCTTCGAGATCATCAGTTCCCGATAGACCATCCGAGTTTCCCTAGCGTAGGCTTCGCAGTCACGCTTGTCAAGCGTGAGGAACAACGGCATGACCAGCATCTAAACGTCGACTGGGGGAGGGGAGGTTGTTCCACGGGGACAATGTTCTGCGTTCTGCTATCCCGGTCACATCCCTTCATCGATATGCACATGAAGACAAAGATGGGGCGACAAACGCCGACGTATTAAAAACCATTCGTCTCCATATTACAATCGCTTTTTTTTGGCAGAGGTGTAAATAATAGCGCTGAAATCAATAAAGTGGACCACTGGAAGTGAATCAGTGCTGTCCTGTTCAGATGAAACTGCGATACGTCCCTTCAGCAGTCGGCCAATGGAGAGCGATGCGAGAGAATTGTTGAATGAGTGTTGGGTCTGGAACTGTGGCGAAGGATTCAGTGGTGCGATCGACTAGCATGAGTGATACATACTTCCATAACTACTTTCTCAAGGACGTCCGAGAAATGAGGCGCGATGGAGGTGTCTGGGATGATGTACGTCAAATTCTCGATGCTGATAGCATGCGGACTTAAGAATCATGCACGGACACAAATTCCAGGCCCTATAAATACCACACACTCATCAGTTACGCCACATACAAAGATTCATGATAAGTATACGTAGCATCGAGACTGAACCAAATTGGACAGGAACTTGAGGGAAACCCTGACGCACTTCAGCAGCCGCATTGACTCGAGTAGGGAACAAATAGATTTTGAATGGCTGTCATGAGTGCCGAGCTTTTGAGCTTTGTTGTGTGGTAGGGCATTACGAGAGAGTATAGTGTATCAATTATCTGGAATTTGAATTGTGTACCTGACACCGATCTCATGCTGTGCCAGTGGGTTCTCGCATCATTTGATATAGACGTCCGATCGAAATCTAGATTCGGACGTCATCTGCACTCGGCTGTTGTTCATATCTACTTACTCACTGCTCTCCTGCGAAGCAAGACGCAGTTTCACAGTACAGTGCTCTCAAATTCATTCGGAACAGCATCAGTTCGAATTCGTTGTTTTCGAGTTTTGATCATGTTATCGAGGCACCTGGCTATTCAACCATCGTTTCAGTACTTTGTGGGAATATCAAAGAAACCTCATACACCGTGGTCGAGTGAGAGTTGATCTAGTCAGAAAAACCAGGTTGTCCGAGTCAACTTCAGTCAATAGAAAAAGCAGTGCTGGTATATGTACGCAATTAAGTGAGATCAGCTGCTGAAGCTGCACACATGACTCTTACTTAGCCGCCACATAGCCATGTTAATGAAGAGTTTAAAGTACTGCCAATTGACGTTCGTTGACGACCGTTCCTCAACACCTTCAACATCAAACAACACCACACAATGTCTCCTGCACTACGCGACCCAACATCTGAAACCGAAGACGATGATCCAGACTAGGCGCCCACCGAACACGTGTACACCAAGGTGTGATGACAGGTTAAGTATCTCATCAAAAATCGTCTTGTCTGACAAACCAAACAGGCTCGGATAGCTCTTAGGGAGACGAAGAAGGAAAAGATGATACGAATGTGACAAATGAAGTGAAAGAGGTGTTGAGAGCCGAAGAACCCGAGGACGGAAAGGCCGATAGAGGAGGATATGGGACTACGGCCGAAGAGTAAGGCAGCTCGAGGTGCGAGCGCCACCAAACGGAGATTCCAGACGACGTGTCAACGTCGGCTATCTTTTTTCATTCCTTTAGTATATGTTTTCATCAAAAGGCCAGCTGGCGCACTCACCATATAAAAGCAGCCATCCACCATCGAAACATCTCAGATTCGTAATCCGAATACTGAGATGTAAGTCTTCTAATGTAACGTTTGAGTACAAGTACTAACGTATACCGTAGCTTACCTGTCTAGGTAAAAACACTTGTCAATAAAGAGATTCGTAATCCGAATACTGAGATCTTACCTGTCTAGCCTCGCGTGAACGCCCTGCTATACTCTCAATAAGAGGAAGATCTAGTTGAGAAGAAAAAGTGAGGTATGTCGGGTGACCCTATAGGTCAAGTATACGTATACTTATCCTGCTCTACAGAGCGCACGATGCTCTATGGGCCAGTTTCCAGGCGTCTGTCGCTACGCCACCGTCTCCAAAGGTCGAGGAGCCGCCAAAGAAGCTCATCAAGATCTAGAAATGTTACCTTTTCGCAGGGAAGAATATCATGTATGTCCGTCCACTCTCGTTCCTTCTTACAGCGTGCTTAGTGATGTCAAGAGAAGTGGTCGAAGTCCCTGAGGACTTGGAGGAAGTGAAGAAGTGGCCGCGATGGGATCCATCAGGGTTGCCGTCAGCTGCTGCATCAGCCCCTGACTCTGTCTTCAACCGCCGATGTGAATGCATCGGCATCGAGTTCAGCAGATCCGATACAACCTGCATCACAGAAAGCTGCCACACGGAAACCTCCAGGTCCTCGCAAGCCTCGCATCATTGGTGGACATACCGACTCAGAAGGCCAAGAAGATTACCACTGGATAAATCCGCAATGGACTGGTGCACGCATGTCACGTCGAGTGATGTCAAGGACGAGCGCTAACCGACGCGGAGGTGGCTACTTAGAAAAGATGAACTTTTCGAAGAGTTCAGGACAGGAAAGAGGAAGCGTACGAATCGAGCAAGTTGAATAAAAGGCGAAGTACGAGGAAATGTTGTTATTGCAGTCGAATCGTGTGTAGCATAATACATATTTTACTGTACCAATACAGGAACATCAAGAGTGGTCATAAGTACCTACCCGCACATCGCAGATGGGCTGGGGAAGGTAATCAGAGAGGGCCAAGATAGGTTGAGAACTTGGACTAACGGGCATCAGGATTAAGAGCCATCGCAAACTGGTACGACAGCAAGAATGAGATATTTCAGGCCATTCAAGTCCTGCACATGACCTTATGCTCCAACCAATGCGACTTTTGGTATCCAGCATCGCAATACCTGAAAAATCATGGACAATCATCTGCCTATGACAGGAGTGAATGAATTAGTTACCTCGCTTTCTCGCAACCACTGCACATCCTCAGTGCAGCACTGCGATTGCTACACCACGAACATCTGTACAACACCAGTGTTCGGACTGACTCGTGAGTGTGAGCATCTCTGCGGGTGAGGCTCGTCTTCCTCTCTGTGATCAAGATGGAGGTCGTCAAGCCATGCGGCAAGATCATCTTCAGCTTGCTTTAATGAGATGGGGCGCTCATCCGTCATCACCTCGTCAAAGCGCGCAATCAAATCCTCCACTCTTGCACAGCAGTGGGGTAGCGCTTAACAATGGTTTGCTGGGCCAGGCGCAACTGTATTCTCGGGACAAAAATGCCCAGAAGTATGCTAAATTCGTCAGCATACTCCAACTTCTTGAATGCGACCTGCGCTCGGTTGTAGAGAGGTCATTGAATGCCAAAGCCGGTGAGCATACCTGTCTGCTGGCGTCTCTGGTCCCTTGATAGTAAGAGTGAGGTAGATGTACCAGTATAACACGTTCTTTATGTGTCTTGCATCTGGGGGAGCCTCCGTGGTGTAAATCTTTGCGTCCTCCATCGCGCTCATAAGGAAACGCAACACCCTCATCATATTTCCTATCTCCTAGGGTGCATTCCTGAATGCGACATACTCCCAGATTGCTTGCAAGCTCGACAGCACGGTGCAGGAGCCCAAAGCGTATGAATGGTGCCGCTTTCGGGCACTTTTAAACCTTTCTTCGCAAAACGCCGGCCGTCGTAGTGATCTTTACTCGAGTAGTAAAGTAAAGCGCTCAGCAAGCAAGGGTAAGTCCTCTTTCTTCAAACAAGCTCAATGGAATGCCCTCATGCGAATGTGAGGAAGACGCACACGAATGCCACAGCTGTTGTCCTGAATATGAAGCAGCTTCATACCGCTATCCTTGACGGTGACTTGAATGGAAGGAGACCCGGCGTCAAGGCTGTTTTCCGGCAGCTCTTTTAACGCAGAAGCGGGTCTGTGTATGACCTAGAGGTGAATTTCGTTAGTACGTATTCGCGGTTGATGAGGGCCAGGTGGTTCTAGAGAAGGAGAGCGACGACCGCATGCCATGCTCAAAGTCAACTTGATCTTAGACTGATCACGTGATCGTACCGTTGCTGCCCCATCATCATACCTTTGAATCTAAATTTGACACCTTGCCAATGTCATGATAAAGCTGCCCTTCCTTGACGAAATCCTCCAAGAAAACTCAATCGGCATTTCGGGGTCATTGCATTATCACGAGGAGTCGTTCGTAACGTCCAGTATAAACAGAGCTCTCAGTGCACACCCTTTCAGAAATGCATCGAGCTCGACTTATATGAGCGTAGATGGCCCAATAAAATATCCACATGTCAGCTTGATCTACTTCAATGGAGTGCCATGCATAAAGACCGGGCCCAGAAGGATCTATCACCATCATGATGGTAAGGTCTCAGTTCACTGCAGGGAGCTCTCACAAAAACTTTCGGCGTCAACGCTCGCAGGCACGTGTTGGTCATAGTTTGAGTGGTAGCCGCCTAAACGACTTGCTGCGTTCCACTCCAAGTCTACTCTGTCCGCTTATCTCAGACTCTTCCCAATTTCACTAGCTTTTCTTGGAATCCAATATAGTACCTATAACTTCTTCATGTCACAAGCATCAGCCACCGACGACGCCGAGGATGAACGCACCCACAACGACGAGCAAATTCTCCCGCAAAAGGATGTCGTAGGACCCATCGAGGAGTGAGTTGCAGCTTCCTGGAATCTGTCACCCGTCTAACAGAAAGACAGGGAGAATATCAATGTTGAACCTTTGGCAGAGCTGCCATCAGGGATGTATGTGTTTCTTCCCTGATGGGCGCTTGAGCTATTCCTCACTAGAACTGCAGCTCAAATGCTGGACCTTCACGGCCGTCAGGACTTCTGGTACAGCAAAATACATCCAATGTTTCATTAGTCAGTGATTTAGCAACGTAAGTTCTTGTCAATAATGATGTCAAATATGCTGCTCAATTGTCTCAGCGAGGCGAAAAAGGTCGTGCCAGAGAAGGATGAGCCGACTCTGAGCGAATTGTGAGCCAAAAACTTGCAGCCACGAGATCACAGCTGACCACGCCCTACACGCAGAGCAAATACCATGAAGGAAGTATTGAATGTTCTCAAGGACTCGACAATTGCGTCGAAGAGTGGAAAGGACGAACGGTCTCGTTTCTGGAGGGTGTACAGAAGAGTCGCGGAGGAGCACGACAGCGAGTTCCTCGAGCGATACACTAGCGACATGAACATCGTCCTGATCTTCGTAAGTTCAGCCTGCTTATCTGTGTTCCGTTTTCCGTTTCGAGACTGATGTTCGACCAGTCTGGTCTTTTCTCCGCTGTCGGCACGTCTTTCATTGTCGCGATGGAGTCCGATTTCAGTCCCGACCCTAGTGACACCACGAATGCACTTTTGAAGCAACTCGTGCAGATCGGACTCGGCAATCTCGCTGAGGCAGGCTCCACTCCCGTAGACCCAGCATCTACGTGGTCTCCGACCGCGTCGACCTTATGGGTCCAAACGATCGCATATGCGAGTTTGTCCATGAGCTTGCTTGCTGCATTCGGGGCCGTGCTGGGAATGCAGTGGCTAGGGTACTACAAGTCGCACAGATATGGTCGTGGTTCGCTGGAGGAACAAGCAAAGCGCAGGCAAGAGCAGTTCGACGGCATCATCACATGGTATTTTGATACTGTCGTGCAATCGTTTCCAGTCTTACTTCAGATCTCTCTTCTTCTGTTTGGGATCTCTCTTGGCGCCCATTTGTGGTACGAGCAGGCGAGCATCGCCTGGGTCGTCATCGGAACGACGGTCTTCGGATTTCTGTTTTATTCCCTGACTGTGATGGGTTGTTTGATATCTTCCGCCTGTCCATTTCAGACACCAATATCGACGATATTACACATTTTGCGCATTGACAGTAAGATCATTTTACCTAATTCTGGTGATCGTTCCCTATCTGAATTGACATTACAGGGGTTCTACACCTGGTATTCAAACGAGTTTCCTGTTATTTCCAGCGGCCCACGACGTTACTGTACAGTGAGTTATGTCTTCTTCCATGTGCACAGGTTTTGACCGTTTCATATCAGGCGTGGTCAAACGGTTGTTTAGTATCGTCAGATCGGGATGGATCCGACTGTCTCAAGTATCTAGAGGTGACGATCTTATCTACTATTACAAAGATACATTCAGTGCTCATTCACTCCCTAGGCCCTGTACTTGCAATAGTTACATGCACACGATCTCTTCGGCAATTCATCACCAGGCTTCATAGCCGGCTGCGTTCTTTGGCTCTGCATTCTGCAACAAATGTCGTGGACTCAGAAGCGCAACTGCTCGACCAGGATCTGGATGCTTTCGTGGAGAATGAAGGCACCCTTGATCTCTACCTCCCTGACATGCCCACCAGCGATCTCGAAGCGCCTAGCGTCAAGTGGCTACTTGAGACATCTACGGATCCTGAAGTATTTCTTGCTGCTGTCAGTCTTGTCCCACAGGTCGAATGGCCCCTGGATCTTGATGTTTCAGACATGCTGCATCAGCTGTATGATATTTATAAGAGTTGCATCGACCACCGGTGGTACATCATACCGTCTTTGGAGGAGAAGGCATTGGCATGTGTAATGGCCCTAAATCATCTATACTATGGATGTGTCCTTCGGGCACATCCTGACCGTGGCGAATTTATTACTCGCGAGGAACGGGACTTCGATGTGTTTTTTAGGATTTACGACATCATGCCCAGAGCCTACCGAATGATGGTCGATGCGACTCTAAATTTTTGTCGTCCAGAAATCAATACGCGGAGTATTCATTTATCAGAGGCTTGCCCTGACTCCATCTATGAGCGGCTGTCACATCTTCTTCCTTATTATTTTGTAACTGGGCGAGTGAATAAAGACGTAGAAGACCTCGCGATACAAGTGATGTCAAAATTCCTATCATCCCCATCCTCTCCGTCGAATCAAATCCTAGCCAATTGCATTCTTCTTGCTTGCATCATGGTCGGGGCTCAAGTTGACAAGAAAGACATAGTTCGGATTGATAAAAGGTGCCATTGACTCATTTTGTAATTTTTCTGCCATGAATGACAAAGAGACGGTGTAGTTCTGCTCTGGACCAACTCAAGGCGTCTCTTTTGGCGCAGTTCCCAAACGCTCTCCGGCCATGGGATGGAGGCGAGCTCGACAAAAATGGCACAGGAGTCGCACGTTGGGCATGGAAGCTTCTCGATATCATTTGTCCCATCCTCGAGTTTGTCAAAGATACCTTTAATCCTTCATTCCACATCATGTGGAACCTGGACATGTGCAGGAAGATTTACTTACAAGCAAGGTCATCCGAACAAAATGATGCCTCGGTTTCTTTGGCAGTGCTGCAAAAGGTACTGCACTTCACGTTCGCTGCTTCTCGTGTTTCTTGGAACCCTGCCGAGCTGTGGTCAGCCCACTGGGTTGTCGGACGCGATTCCCACTCGCCAGGAGACTTTGACTGGCTTGTAGACTACCTCGACTTCATTTATTCCGACGACCACGAAGCGGCATATGACGTCCTTTTGCTACTGGGTAGTATGGGAGTGTTTTGCAGCCCCGCTAAACAACATCTGTTCATCGAGAAGCTCGTCACCTGCATGGATAGTAACATGCCTCTCCATTTACGCCATGCCGCTCTTCGTGCTGCTCACAGCGCCCGAGAACAAATCGCCTTGATTGATGCCATTGGTGATTCGACGCTACGGGACATTATTTTGACCAAGCTCTCTCCTGCTATTCTGTCCGTGCTTTGTCCGCACCCAGGTACAACACCCGCAAATGATGATCTCGACCTCTTTTTCGATGATGACCGCGACTTGTGCTACCTCGAACTGGTCCATGCCCTTGTGAGGAATTCCGACTGGCACCCCTATTTGTTTGCGGATCGCCATGTCAATCGGTGCATCAGTATGATCCCACAGTACTGCAATCCCCTCTACAGCGGACATGCCTTTTACATAGCTGGTATCCTCCTCCTAATCACAGCTGAACGGACATCGGTCACATCGCTCGATTCTGTTACAGAGCAGCAGTGGTGGGACCTGATGAAAACCACGTGGTATGAACCTCCCTATGCCCTTAATGACGCGCGCTCTTTTAAGCACCTTCGTGTCCTTGTGGATGGCACAAAGAGGTATATGCAGATTGCTTCGAAATCTGATCTCGAGCAGCTCATCGGAAATGTGGATAGCATAGTCAGATTATTCGAGTGGACCATACGACAGAAGTGGCGACCACGGGAGATAGGACAGGAGATGCACGATTTAGAGCAGCAAAAGGGGAGCATCATTGCTGCGAAGGAGTTGAGGACTGCAGCCAGCAACATGCTGGAGAGATTTGGTCAGTAATTATTAGTCCCCTAATCATGACTTGCATGCTGCGTTAGAGTCTCGGAATAGAGGAAGTTGCGGGCAGTGTATGCGCGGAAGTGGGGCATATCAAGATCTCAATGAAATCGATACTGAATCATCAGCCATCTCTGACTTGGTAGACGCTTGTGAAGTGTGAGGAACAATGAGCATGAGATGCAAACATCTAGGAGACCAGCACCTAAATGTCGACTGGGGGAGGGGAGGTTGTTCCACGGGGACAAGGTTCTGCGCTCAGCTGTCGCGGTTACATCCCTTCGTCGATATGCGCACCAAGACAAAGATGGGGCGACAGACACAGATTTATTAAAAACCATTCGTCTCCGTATCACAATCACTTTTTGTTGGTAGAGGTGCAAATCATACCGCTGAAATCAATAAATTTGTCCACCGGAAGCAAATTGCTAGTGTTGTCTGCCTCCTTCCTCACGCTCCGCATCATTCTGCCCTTCTAGATCATCAGTTCTCGATAGACCATCCGAGCTTCCCCAGCGCAGGCTTCGCAGTCCCAGCCTCTGATTCCTGGAAAGTCCGGGCGATGGGTGAGGCTTCCACATCTGAGATCTGAGACGCAGATGACGATGTCAAAGGACGTG
Source organism: Suillus fuscotomentosus (assembly GCF_016647785.1). NCBI lineage: Eukaryota > Fungi > Basidiomycota > Agaricomycetes > Boletales > Suillaceae > Suillus > Suillus fuscotomentosus. The sequence continues at coordinate 110,987 of NW_024539618.1, forward strand.
AACTCACCTTCATGGAGTGTGGTTGCCCTGTTCAGATGAAACTGCGACATGTAGGCACTTCAGCAGCCTGCCACTCCAGAGCAATCTGAGAAAATTGTTAGATGAGCGATGGGTCCGGAACTGTGGAAAAGCATTCAGTGGTGCGATGGGCTAGCATAAGTGATACATACCTCCATAACTACATTCTCAAGGATGTCTGAGAAATGCAGCACGATGGAGATGTCTGGGACGATGTACGTCAAATTCTCGATGCTGCTAGCGTGCGGACTCGTAAGAATCATGCACGGACACAAATTCCAGGCCCTATAAACACCACACGCTCATCAGTTACGCCACAAACAAAGGTTCATGATAAGTATACGTAGCATCGAGACTGGACTGGAACTTGAGGGGAACACTGACACACTTCAGCAGGGGCATTGACTAGCAGGGTAGGGAGTGAATATATTTTGAACGGCTGTCGTGAATGCTGAGCTGCTTGAGCTTTGTTGTGTGGTAGGGCTGTACGATGGAAAGGCCTGGAAGTACTAGAGTATGACGATCGAGACTCAATTACCAACTATCTGGAATTTGAAATTCAACCTCAGCTGCTTGTTCGCAAAACGCCATGCACTTAATGTTGTTCTCGAGCTTCAGAGGATTTGAATCACTTTGCCCAAACTTTGCCTTTCTTTAATTTTATGATGACTCAACTTGAAGCTCGTCTGCACTTGGCTGTAGTATGCCCTCACATTCACTCAGAACACGGAGAATCGTGACAACTATGCACTCCAGCGCCTGCGTTGCTATTTCTCCAGTCTGGCCGAATGATTCTTTGATGGTCTGGCGAAGCTCTGACTTGGAACGATTCGTTTCATCGTAGCGTATGCGACTCTTTACAGACTTTGTGTAAAGAATGGTGCCAGTGCTATGGTATGGTGTTCAGGCCGAATCAGCAAAGCAGCGATAAAGAGCTGCGGTTGCGGCTATGAATGACCGGTCTGACCCACAAGCCGAATCAGACTCTACTGAACTGTTTCAACACAAGACTCAACTGTTCTCTGATGCAGCTGTGAGCGCCCTCGCTTCCCTTTGTGTAAGCAAAGCACTTCATGCACACGCGTGGATCGTGACAGTATTCATTGGTTATGTAGAGCCAAAGGCTCCTAATTTTACACAACACCGTACTCTCGATCAGTCCATTTTTCTGTAGAGGTCGCCGTCCTCGCGCCAGTGCTTACATCACGATCTAATGATAATGTCACATGCATGCGTAAAACATCTATTGGGACTTTGGAACTGCTGACCATGTGTCAAAGCACCTACTGACCGATTACAACTACACGGAGAATGAGTGCTGAGCGGTGATCACGCTGGAATCAAACTTGAGGAAGACGAACATTCACAACTCAGAACAAATTACATATACTAAAAGAATGTATTATCCTCCAGGGAAAACATCGCAAAGTGATAAATGAAACATATAAACGAGTGGAAGGGTGCCCAGAGTTCCTCATGGTGCACAAATAAACGAAAAATCAAAGAACGACTATCACAAAGAAAGCAAGAAAGAAAAAAGTAACATAGAGTGATGTTCGATTCTTGAGATGATGCAAAACTAATAACGCCGATACTCATACCCTGGCATCTCCGAAGGGCGTCTCTGCATCAACTCAGGACACAGGCATCCCTCAGTCCACCCATTGGGGGCCCTCGCAGGTCCGGTGTACATGGTGTAGTCGTGTGCGGTACCTGCTGGTCCGTATAAGACTTCCAACGACTGGTTGTGGATAGGTGGGGGAGGCTGGTATTGAGTTGATTGGGGTTGGTATTGGGTGGGATAGGATTGCATGGGTTGCGGTTGCATGGGTTGGAGTTGGTATTGGTATTGGTGGAGTGTACCAAAGGGAAGGGGCTCTGCCGGCGGCGGAGGCTGGGACGACGACTGGGCCCCGGATGAATTCGTTGCAGAGGGACCACGACGACTGCACGGCCGAGGAACATACCCATGTTCTTTCTTGCGATGTTGTGTGATGTTGGAAGAGGTGTGAGTTCTGTAGTCACAGCCATCGTGAGGACAGACGAAGCGTTGCTTGCCCGTACTAAAATGAAATCAAATAGAATTGTTGATCAGGCGGAATCGGTGATGGTGATGAATGACCACGTACTGCACATCAGTATGATAATGGAAGCTTGCTTTGTGCAATGTCACAAAGTTACACCCTTCCCAGGTGCAGAAGTACGCACTGCATGAGCGAATGTAAGTTAGGTGAGCTACATACCATAGGGTAGAAACACGTACTTTTCTGGTGAATGCATGGCCTCGTGTGCCTTGCAGTCGGCGAACTTTGGAAAAGCTTGGTTGCAGATAGAGCAAGCGTAGGTCTAAATATTACGAGAGTTAGTCTTCAAGTCAATGCACGAAGTATGCGCCTGATTGGGCTTACCTTTGGCATGATTGGTTATATAAGAATATGAGTGAGGATACCACTTGTGAGGTGAATGTACGATTGAACTGGAGCGGATGATGGTACTGGGTAAGTATGAGAGTAGGTATATATACGATTCCCTGCTGTGGTCGTGGTATTGTGCTTTGCGATGGACAAACCCATGTTTTCAATGGACAGACGCTTGTGGACCCCACTGTGGTCGTAGTATTGCGCTTTGCGATTGGCAAACACATGCAGAGTTGTGGTTTTCAGTGGACAGACGCTTGTAGAATTCGTACAAGGATACTTTGTGGAGGTTACTAGTGGATGTGGGCCATGTAACGCGTGAACACATTGTTGTTGAAGCAACCACATCCATTTTAATACTTCATCATCTGTTACAGCATCGAGCGAACACCAGGATATAATTATTTGCCAGAGATATGCAGGCCGATCGAAATTTAGCGTAGAGAATCGAGTAAAGACTGACATGGATGTCGTCGTCGAATTCCATGATACCAAGGTCCGAAAAATTTCTGGAGGTCTTTGTCGTCGTGACCGGCCTGGGCCATGCAACAGGCACCCCTCGACCGACCTATTGAACCAATAGGTACTTTGCATGTCCAAGCGTAGTGCTTTGAGACTTTCATCCTTGTGGGCAGGACTGGACGAGAGTTGTCAATTTTAGCGATAAGATGGTAAAAGGGATGAGATCAGACACGCGATTGATCATAGAGTCTGTGCAAGTACAACAGTGCATTTTGTTTATTGCTAATGATGTTAGGCAGTACGTCGATGGAGTAAAAAAGGGACTTGTTGAGTCTGCGGTTGACATCTTTGCATGAATATAAGCAGCATTGAATATCAGGAACATGACGTACCAGCAAGTTTTGACGTCCAAGTATGCCCATTGCCCGACTTGTGCCATTTACAATTACTTAGCGATAGTAGAACTTCACGGGAGTGGCAGTGGCTGTGCACTGCTGCATCTTTTCGTTGAAGGCGATCACATGTGACGGTGCCTTCGTCAACAGATACCAGACAGTCACGAACTGGAAATACTATAGAGTATGACTATTTTGTCAACTCTTGATCGACTCAATTACCAATTATCTCGAATTTGAAATTCAAGCTTGGCTGCTCCACTCACCGACTTGTTGCATACCACTCCGAGTCTACTCTGCCAGTTCACCTGAGACTTCCAATTTCACTTGTTTTTCTTGAGATTAAATATAGTAGTATTACTCACGATAGGTTTTGAACACTTCAGAAAACTCGCTAAAGCTTGAAAACAAGCACAGCCGCATGCGGCAAATTTGGAAGTCAGGCTCGGCACCATGGCTGAGTTCGAAATATGCCTGCTGTTCGCCAACAACGCCTCCGTCGTTCTGCACGACTTGGAGGCAACCCTCCAGTGTGCTCTAGAGCGATGGATCCTGAGCCGTCGACATCTCAAATACAACCACCTCCCCCGATCCAAAACCCAAGCTGACGATTCAGTGGCAGAGTGATGACACTCTCACTGACGTCTTGGTCACCTGGCTCACCGAACACCCTCCCGACTGTCGTATCTTATTCTACTCTGATGGCAAGAAACCACCTCCCTCTCTGGATTCAAGTTCTTCTGCTCGTCCCTCGGGAAAGGACAAGTCTCAGATCTACTCTGTTATTGCTCAGGTCATCTTCAAACATCACGCAAAATATGGGCTGGAATATGCAAACAGTCAGAAGAAATTTCGTGACTCTGTCAACAACCGTATCACAAGGTATGTCATGTTTATATTTTTTGTACTATGCGCTGATAAGATCCTTAGTCTCAAAAACAAATATAAGCCCCTTAAGGCTAAATTCAGCGCAACCGGTGCTGGTGTAGTCCCTCTTGATGACGCCTCCGCTAAAAATCTACAAGGTGAGCATTCTTATTTATTTGTTTAGCGGTTTGACCGATTCAAATTTGTAGAAGAAGTCTGTCGCGAATTTCCATGGTACAAGGAACTCGACGCCATCTGGCACTCAAATCCCTCCTTTGCAGCAAAAACTACATCGTCCAAGCCTGGCGTTGACCATGCTGGTGACATGTACGCGCTAGTACGTCCGCGTGGCAGGGCTGGCCCCTCCGCACATACCAGGGGTGCTACCAGGGCTCAGCCCCCCTCTCATGTTCTGCCTCCTCATAGCCGCCCATTTACTGATTCACAAATTGATCCTCGTCTGCTAGCACCTGCTGCTCCTGCTGCTCTCGTTCCTTCACCTGCTCCCGCTGCTCCCATTCCTTTGCCTGCTCCCGCTGCTCCCATTCCTTCACCTGCTCCCTTTCCTTCTGCTCCTCCCACTGCTCCCACTCCTGCTTTTCCTCATTTCCCTGCTCTTCCTATTCCTCCTGCTCCTCCTGCTCCTCCGGCACCTCCAAATGCCGACTTCGATACCACTATGGGCAATGTTCCTGATCTTGACGACGACGACGACGACGACGACTTATATTCCGCTGCTTTCCGTGCCCCTCTGGGCAATGCACTAGACCACTTGGATGACGACAATATGGACACTGATGCCCCGCACCCTACTTATGACCTTAACAGCCCTCCAAAGGTTGCCGGGAAAAAACGACAACTCCCATCATCGCCGTCTCCTCCTCCTAACCACCCCATCCCTTTTTCAATCACGCAGAAGTCACCCACTCCTTTCTACGACAGCCGTGCAGCATTCAGCGCTCAGGGGCCCTCTGGCTACGACGCACGACGCAGACCTTCGTCTATTGCATCGTCGTCGCCAGGGATGACTCGTAGCTCGTCGACACCTTCATCGACGACTCACAACACTTCATCGTCAGATTTTCCTGCGTCTCCGACCCTCCAGACCTCAATATCAGCGCAACCGAAGACCACAGGGTCGAAGAAGAAGAAAGCAAAGTCCGACATTCAGGAGCAGGTTGAGAGGGTCAATGGTGAGATTGGGAGTATTCAATTGGACGTCACATCACGCCATAACCTCAAGCACGAGCGCTTCCTCGCGAAGCTTGATGTGAAGAAGGACTACCATCGCGAGACGAAGAAGTACGAGTATCTTCGCGAGGCGCGCGCACATGAGGCCATGCAAGCTGCCGCCAGCCATCAACGAGAGCAGGAGACCAAGGACGCGGAAATCCGCCTTCGCGAGACAGATGTCCGAGTGCACGAGGCCCAGGCCCTTGCGCTTGACAAGGAGGCAGAGATGTGGCGCCTGAAGATTCAATTTCACCAGATGACGCAGAGCGGTAGTACCGCTTCTGCGTCTGATAGCTGACATGTTTGCTGCTGTTGTTCCCCTTCCTATCATACTGTCCGCTAGCGGCTTATTTTTGTATCATCATTGCTGCTTTCTGCTGTCGCGTTTTTTTGCTGCTGTTGCTATCTGACTTATGAATTTCTTTTGTAGTCTGTTGTTACCGGCTGTTGTTGTATCTCCCGGCCGGGCCAGCCCCACACACCTGTGTCCATGTTCCCGCCCTTCACACTGCTGTTGTGTCCCTCGCTGTCACGCGTCCAGCGTTCGAATGCCGGATCAAACAGAATCCCCCAACATGTTCGTTATCTCCTAGCACATGCTCCCGCCCTCTTACACTGCTTGTGTCTCCCTTGCTGTCACACATTCAGCGTTCGAACGCCGGATCAAACGGAATCCCCTAACTCTACCTCCCAGCTCATGCGCCCGCACTCTCACTCTCTCATACTTCCGTTCTGAATCTCGTGTTTCCCTCACTATCACACATTTCTTTTTTGTTATATCTCGTTCATTAGATACCTAGCTACATCTATATATTTTTGTGTAGTATACATGCCTTAAAATTTGACTAAGTGTTTCCAAGTCCGCTCTGATGCCGTGTGTGCCGTGTGTCTTGATGGCTTTCTGGCCGAGTTTGTTGAAGACTTTAGCGAGTTTGTTAAAGACTTTAGCGAGTTTTTTGAAGCTTTAGCGAGTTTTTTGAAGTGTTCAAAACTTATCGTGAGTAATACTAGTAGGTATAACAACCTCATGTCACAAGCATTAGGCACCGACGACGAGGATCAATGCACCGACTTGAACGATGAGCAGCCTCCCTCGCAGTATGACGCCGTAGGACCCGTCGAGGAGTGAGTTGCAGCTTCCTGGAACCTGTCGCCCGTCTAACAGCAAGACAGGGACAAGATAAACGTTGGATCTTCGGTGGAGCTGCCATCAGGAATGTATGTGTTTCTGCCCTGACGGACATCTTCGCCACTCCTTACTAGAATTGCAGCTCGAATGCTGGACCTTCACGGCCGTCTGGACCTCTGGTACAGGAAAGTGCATCCAATGTTCCACCAGTCGGCAATTTAGTTCTGTAAGTTGTCAATAATGACGTCAAACATACTTCTCAATTGTCTCAGCGAGGCGGAGAAGGACCAGCCAACTCTAAGCGAATTGTGAGTGAAAAACTTGAAGCTTATCGATCACAGCTAACGACGCCCCACACGCAGAGCAAACATCATGAAGCAAGTATGGGATATTCTCCAGGACTCGACAATTGTGTCGAAGAGTGGAAAGGACGAACGGTCTCGTTTCTGGGGGGTGTACAAAAGAGTCGCAGAGGAACACGACAGCGAGTTCCTCGAGCGATACACTACCGACATGGACATTGTCTTGATCTTCGCAAGTTTTGCGTGCTTATCTGCATTCCATTCTGAAACTGATGTTTAACCAGTCTGGTCTTTTCTCCGCTGTCAACACGTCTTTCATTGTCGCGATGGGGTCCAACCTCAGTCCTGACCCTAGTGACACCACGAATGCCCTTTTGAAGCAACTCGTGCAGATTGGACTTGGCAACCTCGCTGAGGCAGGCTCCAAGCCTGCAGACCCAGCATCTACCTGGTCTCTGACTGCGCCGACCTTGTGGATTCAAATGATCGCATATGCGAGTTTGTCCATGAGCTTGCTAGCTGCATTCGGGGCCGTGCTGGGAAAGCAGTGGCTCGGGTACTACAAGTCAAACAGATATGGCCGCGGCTCGCAGGAGGAACAAGCAAAGCGCAGGCAAGAGAAGTTCAACGGCCTCGTCACATGGCATTTTGATGCTGTCGTACAATCCTTTCCGGTCTTACTTCAGATCTCTCTTCTTCTCTTTGGGATTGCTCTTGGCGCCAATTTGTGGTACAAGCAGGCGAGCATCGCCTGGGTCATCATTGGAACGACGGTCTTCGGATTTCTCTTTTATTCTCTGACTGTGATGGCGTGTCTGATATCTACTGCCTGTCCATTTCAGACACCGACATCGACGATATTGTACGTGTTGCGCATCGACAGTAAGATCATGAATTCTGGTGGTTGTTCCCTATCTGAATCAATATTGCAGGATTTCTCCACCTGGCATTCAAACGAGTTTCCTGTGATTTCCAGTGGCTCATGATATCACTGCACGGTAAGTTATGTCTTCTTCCACGCGCACAGGTTTTGACCGTTTCATGTCAGCCATGCTGGAACGATTGTCTAGTATCGTTAGATTGGGATGGACCCTATCGTCTGAAGTATTTAGAGGTGACGATCTTATCTACTATCACAAAGATACTCAAGGCTCAATCATTCCCCAGGTCCTGTACCTCCGGTATGTACATTCAAATGATGATCTCTTTAGCATTTAATCACTAGAACTTCATAACTGGTTGCATTCTTTGGTTTTTATACTCTTCAACAAGGTTATAGACTCAGAGGCGCAACTGCTCGTCCAGGATCTGGATGTTTGGGCAGAGATTCATCCCACCCTTACCCTCCATCTCCCTGACATACCCACAAATGATCTCGAAGCGCCTAGCGTCAAGTGGCTGCTTGAGACATCTACAGATCCTCAAGTATTTATTGCCGCTGCCAGGCTTGTTCCGCAGGTCGAATGGCCCCTGGATCTTGACGTTCAAGACATACTGCATCAGCTGTTTGATATTTTCATAAGCTGTGTCAACATTCAGGGACACATCGTACCATCGTTGAAGGAGAAGGCCTCTGCATGTGCAATGGCTCTAAGTCATCTATACTATGGATGTGTTCTTCAAGCATATCCTGATCGCGGCGAATTTACTGTCCGTTGGAGATGAGACTTCGACATGTTTGTTGGGATTTCCCTGGCCATGCGCACAAGCGACCAGACAGTACTTGACACGACTATGAATCTTTGTCATCCAGATGGCAATAGGTGGGACATTTTTTAGTCAGAGGCTTCCCCTGACTCCGTCCCTGAGTGGCTGTCGCATGTCCTTCCTTATCACTTTGTTACTGGGCGAGTGAACGAAGACATAGAAGACCTCGCGATAAAAGTGATGACAAAGTTACTATTATTCCCATCCTCTTCGTCAAAACAAATCGTGGCCAATTGCATTTTTCTTGCTTGCGTCATGGTCGGAGCTCAGGTTGAGAAGAAAGACATAGTTCAAATTGATAAAAGGTGCCATCGATTCATTTTGTAGTTTTTCTGCCTTCATTAACAAAGAGATCGTGTAGCCCTACTCTGCCTCAACTCAGGAAGTCTCTTTTGGCGCAGTTCCAAAAGGCTCTCTGGGCATACGACGGAGATGAACTCAACCAAGATAGGACAGGAGTCGCCCGCCGGGCATTGAGACTCCTCGACATTATCTGTCGCATCATTGAGCTTGCTGGATGTTCATATAGTCCTTTATTCTACACCATGCGGAACCTGGACGTGTGCAGGAAGATTCATTCACGAGCGAAATCATCCGAAAAAAATGATGCTTCGGTTTCTTTGGCAGTGCTGCGAAAGGTACTGCACTTCATGTTCGCTGCTTCTGACGTTTCTCGGGACCCTACCAGGCTGTGGTCAGCCGACTGGTTTTGGCAAGGCGATTCCCACTCACCAGAAGACTTTGACTGGCTTGTAGACTACCTCGACTACATCTATTTTGACGATGAAGCGGTGTATGACATTCTTTTACTGCTGGGTAGCATGGGAGTGTGCTGCAGCCCCGCTAAACAACATCTGTTCATTGAGAGGCTAATCGCCTACATGGATAGCAACATGCCTCTTCATTTGCGCCATGCCGCTCTTCGCGCTGCTCACAGTGCGCGAGAACAAATCGCCTTGATTGATGTCATTGATGATACGACGATACGAGACATAGTTGTGACCAAGCTCTCCCCCGCTATCCTATCTGTGGTTTGTCCACACCCAGGTACAACACCCGCCAATGATGATCCTGACCGCCTTGTCGATTATCACCGCGACTTGTGCTATGTCGAACTGGTCTGTGCCCTCGCGAGGAATTCCAACTGGCACCCCCATTTGTTTAGTGATCGCCATATCGATCGGTGCATCAGTATGATTCCAAAGTACTGCAATTCCGAATCACCCACGCAGCATGCCTTTTACATAGCTGGTATCCTCCTCCAAATCACATCTAAACAAACACCGGTCACATCGCTCGATTCTGTTACGGAGCAGCAGTGGTGGGACGTGATGAGAAGCGCGTGGAACAAACCTCCCTATGACATTGACGATGCACGCTATTTCGATCCCCTCCTTGTTCTTGTGGATGGCACAAAGAAGTATATGCAGATTGCTTCGGAATCTGATCTCGAGTTGCTCATCGGAAGTCTGGACGAGTTTCTCGGAAGTCTGGAGCCGAAGATGCAACTGCGGAAGACGGGCCTGGCATTGAGATTGAAGATGCGACCAGAGATGCGAGGTTTAGAGCAGGGAGAGGGAATCATCATTGCTGTGAAGGAGTTGAGGACTGTAGCCAGCAACATGCTAGAGAGCTTTGGTCAATAGTTAGTAGTCCTCTCATCATGACGGTGCTTGCATTTTGTTAGACTCCTGGAATAGAGGAAGTCATGGGGCAGTGTGTGCACGGAAGTGGGAAGTATCAAGACCTCAACGAAATTGATATTGAATCGTCAGTCATCTCTGACTTGGTAAACGCATGTCATACATGAGGCGTTGGGGAACGACAGGCATGACATGCGTATATTTTGGAGACCAGCATGTAGATATCTACTGGGGGAGGGGAGATTGGTCCACGGGGTCAATGTCACTGGCAAGGTTCTACCCTCGGCTGAGTCACATTCCTTCGCAGGAAGACAAAGACATGCGTCGAATAAGAACCAGCGGCACGGACAAAAATTCCAGGCCCTACCAGTGTATATGAACACCACATACTCATCAGTTATGCCACAAAAAAGGTTTATCATAAGTATAGGCACTAGCATCGAGATTCGAGACTGAATAAAATTGGACGGGAACACTGACGCAAAGATAAAGTCGCGTCCATTCTGGTTGGATCTACACACAGCTCTAATAAAATGCCCCAGACTCCCTTCGAAGATGTGTTCCATATCAGTGGAATACGCGACCTTTCAGCTGACTGCATCGACGAGTCTGAGGTAGACGCATTCAAGTACGACTATCCGGCCTTTTATCGTTCCGTTCCCGATGGAAAGGGATTGTATTGACTTATCTTCACGACGCTTTCGTCGTTATAGATGCATCATTAGAATTATAAAATCACTGTAGTTTACATACATTATGGCAGCTCTAGAGTTATGCACCAGTATTCGCGGATAGAAATTGCAGTATGATGTGAAGTCTAACAGCGTTCGAAGACAATTCGAAGACCCGATAAAGATCCGGTAAGCTTGCCACCTGCACGACGTCATTGTCCTTAGGAGCTGCCAGGTACTTGCGCATCGCATGAAATAGGATGTTTCGAATGCGCTATGCTTCATATTTCTGCTTGTTTTGTTCATCTTCGTCAGAGGCGGCCGCTTAGATGACGGACAGTGGGGCTGGGGAGTAGAAGTACGCTAGGTCGCGCATGAAAGAGCACAAGCACTCTTTCTCGGATTCCCAGAGGACCTGAGACGACTTGGTATCTGTGGAATGAGAATATAGCGTTGGACCGTACCTAAGGTCCAAGACGCATCAGGAACATGGGTAGCCTGTCGAGATTGGGAGTGTACTCGCAAAGAAGGTGCGGAAGTGTCTTCGCCGGTCTCTGAAATGTACAAGGAAAAATACTCGTGCAGCATCTCTCGGCGATCCATCAAAGTCTTGACTATTCGCCGTGAAAGAACGCTGAGTGGATCTTGCACAGCATACTTGATCATTACAGCAAGTATTCAGGCATATTCTTCGGAGAGCAGACAATCGAGTGGGTGTATTATAGAACATGTCTTCAATGTGGTGAATTGAGTGAAGAGAGAGATTTGTTTGACTTCTTGGGGACATACCGTGATGGTGGTTCCGTTGTTTCAAGACCAACCTTTCGTGTCTGGCGTGTATCCCGCTTTCGACAGGACGAGACCGCCATCAACATAAGCAGCCCTGTAGGATTCTCGTCAGGTGTTTTTGTTCCGTGTACAATTTATTTAATACATACTTCCAAGCACAGTTGCTTGACTTGGTCTTCATGATCACCGTCAAGTGCGCTGCGTGCGCGACGTGAGATATAGATGCCAGAGCCTCCCCTCGGAACCCGTAAGTAGTCAGCTTGGAGAGGTCAGAGAAGGTGGTCAATTTGGAGGTAGTAAAATGCTCAGCGAGCAAGGGTAAGTCCTCTTTCTTCAAACAAACTCAATAGAAAGCCTTGATGCGAATGCGAGGAAGACATACACAAATGCCACAGCCGTTGTCCTGAATCTGAAGCAGCTTCATACTGCCATCCTTGACGGTGACTTGAATCGAAGTGGATCCGGCGTCGAGGCTATTTTCCAGCAGTTCTTGTAATGCAGAAGCGGGTCTGTGTATGACCTAGTAGAGACGAATTTCATCAGCACTTATTCACGCCTGTACCGTGCGGCGTGGTGTCAACCCAGCGCGTACTTCGAGTCAAGAGTGTCGAGCACTCTTAGTGCTCATCACGTGATCGTTATGTTGCTTCCCAACTTCGATGATCGTGTAAATTTGGCTCCCTCCTTGCTCCTAAAACAACAATCAGCATCTTCGATATGGGGAAGCGAACCCCGAGCTACCCTGAATTCTAAGCTTGAAAGCTTGAGAGGCGGTAATGTTAACCATTACACCATATCATATCCGGTCTTATGTGAGTGTAGATGGCCAAACAAAATATTAATATTGCCAAGTGTCAGCTTCAATGGATGCCTCAGACACGTTATCATGATATCACATAAAGACTGGGCCTAGAAGGATCTATTACCATCATGATGGTAAGGTCGCAGTTCACTGCAGGGAGCTCTCACGAAAACTTTCGGCGTCAACACTCGCAAGCACGTGTTTGTCATGCCAGTTCGAGTCGTAGCCGCCTAAACGACTTGCTGTGTGCCACCTCCATCTGCTCTGTCCGCTCACCTCAGACTCTTCCAAATTTCACTAGCTTTTCTTGGAATCCTCATGTCACAAGCATCAGCCACCGACGACGCCGAGGATCAACGCACCCACAACGACTCGGATGAGCAGCTTCCTCCGCAAAATGACGTTGTAGGACTCATTGAGGAGTGAGTTGCAGCTTCCTGGAATATGTCGCCGATCTAACAGCAAGGCAGGGAGAAGATGAATGTTGAACCTTTGGCAGAGCTGCCATCAGGGATGTATGTGTTTCTTTCCTGACGGAGGTCTGCGCCACTCCTTACTAGAATTGCAGCTCGGATGCTGGACCTTCACGGCCGTTGGGACCTCATGAACAGGAAAATACCTCCAATGTTTCATCAGTCAGTGATTTAGCAACGTAAGTTCTTGTCAATAATGATGTCAAATATGCTCCTCAATTGTCTCAGCGAGGCGGAAAAGGTTGTAGCAGAGAAGGACCAGCCGACTCTAAGCGAATTGTGAGCCAAAAACTTGAAGCCAGGCGATCGCAGCTGACCACGCCCTACACGCAGAGCAAATGTCATGAAGCAGGTATTGGATGTTCTTCAGGACTCAACAATTGCGTTGAAGACTGGAAAAGACAAACGGTCTCGTTTCTGGGGTGTGTACAAAAGAGTCGCAGAGGAACACGACAGCGAGTTTCTCGAGCAATACACTACCGACATGGATATCGTCCTGATCTTCGTAAGTTCGGCGTCCTTATTTGTATTCCGTTTCGAGACTGATGTTCGACCAGTCTGGTCTTTTCTCTGCTGTCAGCACGTCTTTCATTGTCGCGATGGAGTCTGATCTTAGTCCCGACCCTAGCGATACCACGAATGCCCTTTTGAAGCAACTCGTGCAGATAGGACTCGGCAATCTCGCTGAAGCAGGCTCCACCCCCGTAGACCCAGCATCTGTGTGGTCTCTGACCGCGCCGATCTTATGGATCCAAACGATCGCATATGCGAGTTTGTCCATGAGCTTGCTTGCTGCATTCGGGGCCGTGCTGGGAAAGCAGTGGCTTGGGTACTACAAGTCGAACAGATATGGCCGCGGCTCGGAGGACGAACGAGGGAAGCGCAGGCAAGAGAAGTTCAACGGCCTCGTCACATGGCATTTTGATGCTGTCGTACAATCATTTCCAGTTTTACTTCAGATCTCTCTTCTTCTATTTGGGATCGCTCTTGGCGGCCATTTGTGGTACGAGCAGGCGAGCATCGCCTGGGTCATCATCGGAACGACGGTCTTCGGATTTCTGTTTTATTCCCTGACCGTAATGGCTTGTTTGATATCTCCTGCTTGTCCATTTCAGACGCCGATATCAACCATATTACGGGCATTGTACGTCGACAGTAAGATCATTTCGCCGAATTCTGGTGACCGTTCCCCATCTGAATCAACATTGCAGGGGTTCTACACCTGATGTCCAAACGAGTTTCCTGTTATTTCCAGCGGCCCACGACGTCACTGCACGGTGAGTTATGTCTTCTTCCGTGTGCACAGGTTTTGACCGTTTCGTGTCAGGCGTGCTCAAACAATTTTTTAGTATCGTCAGATCGGGATGGACCCGATTGTTTGAGGTATTTAGAAGTGATAATTTTTTCTAATATTAAAAAGATATTTAGTGCTCATTCACTCGCTAGGCCCTGTGTATGCGATAGGTACATTCGCACGACGATCTCTTCGGCAGTTAATCACTAGGCTTCATAACTTGCTGCGTTCTTCGGTTCTGCATTCTGCAACAAATGTCGTGGACTCAGAGGCACAACCGCTCGACCAGGATCTGGATGTTTTGGCGGAGAATGACGACACCCTCAATCTCGACCTCTCTGACATATCTACCAGCGATCTCGAAGCGCGTAGCCTCAAGTGGCTGCTCGAGACATCTACGGATCCTGAAGTATTTCTTGCTGCTGCATGCCTTGTCCCGCAGGTCGAATGGCCCCTGGATCTTGATGTTTCAGACATGCTGCATCAGCTGTCTGATATTTTTATGAGCTGCGTCGACATTCAGAGGCGCATCGTACCCTCCTTGGAGGAGAAGGCCTCGGCATGTACAATGGCTTTAACTCACCTATACTATGGATGTGTTCTTCAAGCATATCCTGACCATGGCGAATTTATTATCCGCGGGAGACGAGACTTCGACGTGTTACTTGATATCTCCATATCCATGCGCACAGACCTGGGCCACCTGGCGGTGCTTGACACGACTATGAATTTGTCGTCCAGGTTACAGTATTTCGTGGCCTGCTTTTTGGTTTTCTTGCCCCGACTCCGTCTATGAGCGGCTGTCGCATCTTCTTCCTTATCACTTTGTTACTGGGCGAGTGATTGAAGGCATAGAAAACCTCGCAGTAACAGTGATATCAAAATTGCTATCATCCCCGTCCTCTCCGTCGAATCAAATCGTAGCCAATTGCCTTATCCTTGGTTGCGTCATGGTCGGGGCTAAGGTTGACAAGAAAGACATAGTTCGCATTGATAAAAGGTGCCATCAACTCATTTGGTAGTTCTTTCAGCCATGATTAACGAAGAGATCATGTAGTTCTGCTCTGCCTCGACTCAGCGACTCCCTTGTGGCGCAGTTCCAAAAGGCTCTCTGGGCATGGGATGGAGGCGAGCTCAACAACGATAGCACAGGAGTCGCACGCCGGGCATGCAAGCTCCTCGATATTATTTGTCACATCCTCAAGCTTCCCAGAACTCACCTTTATCCTGTAGTTCACATCATACGGAACCTGGACGTGTGCAGGAAGATTTATTTACAAGCGAGGTCATCCGAACAAAACGATGCCTCGGTTTCTTTGGCAGTGCTGCGAAAGATACTGCACTTCATATTCGCTACTTTCTACATTTCTCGGTGTCCTAGCCAGCCTTGCGCTCGGGAGAGGGTGAAGACAGCGTCGTCGTCGTCGTCTGTCGTATGATACAAGAGTGTGCTCTATGTGCTCCTAGACCCCAAGCCCCGAGACCCCGGAATCTGCCGGTCGAGTCCTTGCCTCCTCTAACTGCGTCATCTGCTCTACTCTCCTATCCTCTGCTATCCCTCATGACCACGTCCTCCTCCTATCCCTGTCTCCCCGGCCTTCACCCGAAGCTCCCCACTACATCGGGACCCTGCCCAGGTGTGGGATGTGTCTGTAGGCCTATCCCACTCGCCAGAAGACTTCGACTGGGTGGTGGACTACTTCGACTTCATATATTCCGACGACCACGACTACGAAGCGACATATGACATCCTTTTGCTATTCGTTAGTATGAAAGCGTGCTGCAGCTCCGCTAAACAACATCTGTTCATCGAGAGGCTCATCGCCTGCATGGACAGTAACATGCCTCTCCACATACGCCATGCTGCTCTTCGCGCTGCTCACATTGCCCGAGAAGAAATTGCCTCGATCGATGCCATTGATGATGCAGACATGATGACCAAGCTCTCCCCCGCTATTCTATCCGTGCTTTGTCCGCACCCGGGTAGAACACCCGCCAATGATGATCTCAACCTCTTTTTCGACTATAGCCGCGACTTGTGCTATCTCGGACTGGTCTATCCCCTCGCAAGAAATTCTGGCTGGCACCCCTATTTGTCTGGGGATCGCCATGTTGATCGGTGCATTGGCATGATTCCACAGTACTGCAATTCTGAATCACCCACGCAGCATGCCTTTTACATAGCTGGTATCCTCCTCCAAATCACATCTGAACAGACATCGGTCACAACGCTCGATCCTATTACAGAGCAGCAGTGGTGGGACGTGATGAAAAGCGCGTGGAGTAATCCTCCCTATGGCATTAACAACGCGTGCTATTTCAAGATCCTTCTTGTCCTTGTGGATGCCACAAAGAAGTATATGCAGATTGCTTCGAAATCTGATCTCGGGCAACTCATCCCCAATTTGGATGAGACGGTCGAAAGGTTGGAGTGGGACATGCAAGAGGAGAGGCGATTACAGGAGATGGGACAGGAGATGCAAGACTCAGAGCAGAGAGAGGGGATCATCACTGCTGCGAAGGAGTTGAGGACTGCAGCTAGCAACATGCTGGAGAGCTTTGGTCAGTAATTATTAGTCCCTTGATCATGACTTGCATGCTGCGTTAGAGTCTTGTAATAGATGAAGTCACACGGAAGTGGGGAGTATCAAGACCTCAACGAAATCGATATTGAACTATCAGCCATCTCTAACTTGGTATATGCTTGTCATGCGTGAGGGACTACGAGCAATGGATGCAAATATCTGGGAGACCAGCATCTAAATGTTGACTGGGAGAGGGGAGGTTGGTCCGCGGGGACAAAATTAGACAAGGTTCTGCGCTCGGCTGCCCCAGTCACATCCCTTCATCGGTTTGCACAGAAAGACAAAGACGGGGCGACACATGCAAACTTATTAAAAATCATTCGTCTCCGTATTACAATCGCCTTTTTTGGCAGAGGTGTAAACAATAGCACTGAAATCAATAAAGTTGACCACCGGAAGCGAATCAGTGTTGTCCTGATCAGCGCCGTCTGTCTCGTTCCTCACGCTCCGCGTCATTCTGCCCTTCGAGATCATCAGTTCTCGATAGACCGTCCGAGCTTCCCTAGCATCAGCTTCGCAGCCTCAGCCTCCGAATCCTGGGAAGTCTGGGCGATGGAAGGGGTTTCTACATCTGAGACGTGAATGATACTGTCAAAGGGCATAAACTCACCTCCACGGAGCGCAGTTGCCTGTTCAGACGACACATAAGCTGTAGTTCGGATGTTATTCAGCAGCCGAGCGATATGAAAAATTTGTCGGATGAGCGTTGATTCCGGAACTGCGGTGAAGGATTGAGTAGTGCGGTCGAGTAGCATGAGTGATATATACCTACTTTCTCAAGGACGTCCGGGAAATGTAGCGCGATGAAGGTGTCTGGGATGATGTAGGACAAATTTTCGATGCTGGTAGAGTGCATCGAATAAGAATCATGCACGGACGCGAATTCCGGGTTCTGTAACCACCACATACTCATCAGCTACGCCACAAAAAAGGTAAGCATACGTAGCATCGAGACTGTACAAAATTGGACGGGAACACTGGGATACCAGTATCACATATAATAACTATGTTGTCCTGATACGGCTCAAACTGGGGAGCTTGTCGTTTGTCGACCCGATCCCCAATCATCTGGAAGATGGAATTCTGGCCTTGAAATCACGGTGTTCGGTTGTTTGTTCACAAAACGGTAAGCACAAAGACCATCTAACGGCTTCAATGCGAGCCAGAGGGCTCGACCTTTGAAAGTGTACAAAGTTACCTACGAACGCCACTAAATCTGAACTTGGAATATCACCTCCGCGTCCTTCAACATCTCAGGGTCTGGAAGATGAGAGATCTGAAGCGATCATCAAAATTTGAATTGATCGTATTCAGGAGGAGGGCACTCACCAAGTGACTACCGCTGTCCCAGCTGAGTCACAGTACCATAACCTGCCTGTATGTGCAGTCAGATCACCTGGCTTCGATAAGCCGACGAAGGGGTTGCCCACCCCAATAACATCCTGTGGTGCGTTGTTCTCGCAGGTAAGCATAGCATATAAAATACTGGGTGGGAATTGGGACGGTGGGACGTCACCATCAACGGCGTCCATTTCGGAACCTCCGAAACGAAGGCACGAAACCGGGGAAGAACTTGTCGGTAAGGGTGGGTGATAACTTGAGGTATGATGAATAAAAATTGACTGCTTGACTTCTTCAGCAATTACAGTGACGGTGCTGTTATTACCAAAATAAGTTTGCATATACCAGTCCTAACGAGGTGAAGGAGGTATATTCATGAACAGCCTGGGCAATGCAGATATCCGTTTCGTTGGATAGTATCACCTCAGTTAATTTTGGGTACAGAAGCAGGTGGAGGATGGGTGGCGCAATGACATTGCAACTCCGCTGCTAGCGAACTTGGATTAATCCTTGCAAGCCCCTAGACTTTCTACCAGATCGTGGCGCGTCACCGGTCACCAGCCAGATCACAAAAAGAAATTTCGGATACGGGGAATCGAACCCCGAGCTACCGCGAATTCTAAGCTTGAGAGGCGGTAATGTTAACCATTACACCATATCCGATGTACATGTATTTCATCCCGACCATACATCAAAGTAGCGATACATATAGCAAGGAGACAATGTCGCATGTCCTCTCCGCGACGAAATAAGTACCCCTCTCAACTTCACAACCGTGATACAATATACCAACGCACCATCAGGCGCCTAGTGTATGATATTGAAACATATTCCACTTGATAGATATAGAACCACATGGCTGAGAGTAATAATTAAGGCGATAGATGACCATCAGCCATCAGATCAACGACCCCTACGTGTCACGAAATTCTAAAAATACAAAATCAGTCCACGATCCTGAGCCCGAAAAAAAATGCTGGCTCACATCCAGATCCTGTGATGTCGCTACGGCAAGCACGAAATTTTTGCCCTGGTCCGTAACTACGACAATCACCATCAGAAGTCAGAACCGTAAAACCAAAACATTTAGCTCGAGGTGCACCTAACGCAAAGATATTATCCTGCAAAAACTCCGCTAGTTCCGCAAGGGGCGTCAAGGGTGTTACGAGAGTGTAATGCTGAGACGCGCTACGATTGAACTTGGTCATGTATTTACTGACGGAGTCGTTCTGACCGTCGGATTAAGCATGCAAGAGATAGTTGATCTAATAGCGATACGTACTGGCGATGCTGTGCCTGCTTCCCACTTTTCTTTCAGAGCAGCGACGTCTACGTACCCGAGCGGACGACGATCGCGGTTGAGAACGCTGAACAGGAAACTTAGCCATTGGCGCTCATGGAAGACACGTACTTACGGTATATGGGAGAAGTCACGATCATATGCTGACTCCATTGCGCGAGATACAGATTCGGAGGAGGGCAAACAGAATGCAGGGGGAAGTTGCAGGTCCTAGCAATCGATGATGCGTTGACTTATCTCAGTTTCGTACAATAATTAATTTAATGATACGCACCTCTACGACAGCGCCACGGTATCTATCGTTCGGAGGCATTGATGTTAAGGCAAAGATGTTGAAAGGGATTGCGTCTGATGGGAGTTGAATTGAGGTTGCCATCTTGAGGGGACTGGATGAGATAGTGTACACACGCACCACTTAAATCGCCAGAGCTTTAAAAGAATGAAACGATTCCTGTCAATTTCGAAGCGAAGGTCGACCGAACCGGACAGTACCCGAGGCACCGATGTCATTGGGAACATGTGACTCACTATGACCGTGTGACACTGATGTAAGCCTGTGAATTTCATGTTTCCTTTCTTCCTCATCCGTCAATCAGAAAAGTTGTGTTTTGCTGTCGTATTAATGTTCTATAACAATTGTCGTGTGGTATTCTTGGTCAACGGTCATTCGTGAAAATTGCTATAAAGCAAGTGAGTACTCAGTTTTGGAGTGATTATGTAGTAGCTTATCATTGAACAAACTAACACATGGCGATAAGCTATCATGCAAGAAAGCGACGTCGCCGGGACATAGCAGTTCGATCCGGTTTTGATGGGCAACAAGTAAGTGATTGATTTATGCGCATTGGGCAGCTCTCAAATTCAAATCTCTCCGCACACAGCCCACGTGCCAGGCAGCTAGCTAGCTGCGAATGCGACGTCTGACCCACCTCACAAAACGAATCCCCCAACCCAAATAGACTCCAGCCTGATAGTGGGAGAGGTTTCATCAAAATTTTATTCAGCTCGTGCGCCGCTGAACCTCGAGCAAGTTGGATACAAGTGTGGAGTACAGTTGTGTGTTGTTTTTTCAAAGTAAGTAACCACTCTGTTTTGGAATCAAGGACCCGCTGCCGCAATACTGATTGAAGTGGCCATGTAGTTGTTATCCGACATCAAGACCATGAAGGCGATCGACGGTCACCCTGGATTCAACTGAGATGCTCCTATATATATGTGGACGCAATTAGTATCCGTCGATCAATCTACTTGGAGGTTTTCTGCCTACTGAGTTGGATCCGCTCATCCGTCACGCACAGCCTTGACTTTTGAAAGTGTTTCCTTGCGCCTCAAGCAGTCGTGCGAGAAATAAGCTGTGTTCACTCCGCTGGAACGTCACGGCATTATATTCGTCTGGGACAATATTGATGATTCCTGATAGTCACTAGGCTTATGACCTGCCGTATAGTACCACGGACAAGTCGAATGGTGCGTCAACCTCTCAAAGATGTAGTTCAGAGTCTAAATAGTCACGCCAAAGTTGACATTGACTGAGGCGTTCCTACCAATCTGTCGCTTGTTACAAATGCCTTTGCTTCGAACGTTCGTAGGGCTTGTGACTATCGGACATCTGCGTGATTTCATTCAACTCATTCGACAACATTTGTTGGGATCAATCAAAGATTCTGATGCGAAATACGGACACCAAACTAATCACTATAAAAGCGATGGACGTATTTATGCACGCACTCAACTACGCCCCATCTCGATATGACCATAGTCTCAGATGATCCCGCTCGGTGGCCGTTCATCAGTTTTTGTCATCTCTTGGGCTATTTTGTAGGTTCGTAGAGAGAACAATTGTGATGCTAATAGTGACATTTCAGTATCTCTGACTATCGCTTCACAGTTGCAAGCTCTACTGCGGTGATATACAACTGGGGTGAGCGAGATAATACGTTTCGAGGGATTATTGATATGCATGCAATATTCAAGCATTAACATTCGGACGAGAGGTACGTTGACGTCATGATCTGTGCATCTCACTGAGAATGCTTCCACAGTTCGAACTGATCTTAGTGAGCAAAGTCCTATATCAGAACCAAACGGCATGATGCAGTTGACTCGGGCAGGGACAACGTTGGTCCATCATGACCGTTCTTTATATTTGTGTATGTTTTTGCTATGAGCGCAGTTGGAATGTTGTGTTGACTCTAACATATGCTAGGTGCGCTGGATTGGAATAATATATTCTGTGTACGTTTGCAAGGCTATCTACATAACACTGCAATGTGCTAATAGATTATCTCGGAACCAGCGCCTACACCTTGCGTATGTATGTTCAAATGTGTTCGCTTCTTCTGGCTAATGGCATGCAGAGAGTTTACCTGTCTCGATCACCGATGCAGTGGGTATTCTGTACCCTATCATATCCATTCAACTGCTAACTACGCTCCTATATAGGAGTGAGTGATATTTTTTCGGCCGGCTTGTGTTCTCAAGATAACGACTACAACAGTTGTGAGTTCATGTTAAGCAATTATCCTACTACCAAGTAACTAGGTTTTCAGGCACTATCGTTTGGTACATAGGGACATGGAGTCCTGTCATCGTCAATGCCATGCTAGGCGGTGAGCTCACCTGTGGTTTCGTTACCGATAGTGACTTGACTAAAATATCATTCAAGTCATCATGATTGCTCGGATAAATGCCATGTATCAAGAATCCAAAAAGTTGCTTATCTTTCTTGTTGTAATGTTGTTGGGTTCCACGATTACCTCCGTTGTTATGGTGGTGATCGCAAACCTGGGTGTTTCAGGGCGTAAGTTTTGAGATTGATGAAAGCCTGGAGCCCAAAAGACTCATGATCATTTACCAGAGGAGGCCATCTTTTCTGGCTACCACGTCTGCTGGACCGAAATTGACATGTACAAGCAAAATCTGAATTTCGAGAGTATGATATCCACCGCTGTATGGGAGATCCTTGCCTTGTTTCTTACGGTCTGGATTGTTATAAAACACATCCGGGAACTGCGACAATCGCCAACAGGATCGACCATTGGGGACTATTTCATGGTGTTAGCAGAGAGTCACGCATTTTACTTTCTAGCGTGAGTTTGTTATTCGGATGTTCTTGCCTCGTTTCGCTCAAGTTTCGCATTTGTTAGCTTTGCTACTATGGCCAGCTTCACACTTGGCTTACTGTCTCCGAGTATCACCTCGGTGCGCTGAACTGTGACTGGCGTGTGCATCTGACCACTGATCCTTTTTCTGCAGAACTCATGGCTCATAGAAAGTCCTATTTTTGTTGGCGTTTGGTCAATTGCCCAGATGTTGCAGATGTTCGTGCTGGGACCACGTCTGATCCTCAGCATTCGAGAATAACATGCTAAGCTCGTAGCCAGGGCCGACGAGGAGATGGGAATGACGCTCATTACTTTCCAAGCTGGTGGGGCTGCGTTTATCGACGAAGATGCGTTGACTGGCGGAGATGTGTAGCACATAAAACGATCCAAATGATCGACCATGGTACTGTGCGTGGAGCATGCATATTTTTTGTTGCTCTGGTATATCATGCTATGTGTTTGGTGTTCCGATGGTCAGGCGCAGGTCCTTAGAAGTGCAAGATATCTTGGCGCAGTGGCAGGAGGTGGTAGTCCTACGGTCAGTCCTGCATAGATAGAGCCGTAGCCTACTTCCATCTATCGAGGTTTGGCCTTTGATTTCCCTTGCAGTCTGTGCCCGATCCACCGAAGTGATTTAGAGGACAGAACTTCTTTGACTCAAACTCTGTACGGCGTACAGACAGTCGCAAAAAATTAAGGAGAAAGAAAATCGTCGGTCCTGCGACACCATCACATGCATCTGGAAAATCCCAGGATTTCCTACCATCACTGATCAGATGTAATAATATACTAGTTGAGTGCCCGGTTTATCACCGAGGGCGCAGTGGCACTAGTGAAACAGACGCTGTATTCAGGAGCTAGACCGAGTCAGGACTAAGCTCTGTGAGTACAAGTGCATACAACCTACAAGAGAATGACATACGTCAGGAAAGTGCGAATTCTGCGGCAAAACATGGGCTACTGATACCAAACCATAATCACGTGGCTGGGTACTGAGTACTGAGTGACGAAGGTGAGACCTTTAATAGCACTACCAGGAAGCAAGAGATACTGTAAAGTGGCAAGCAGTAAAAAGTTTTGCAACATTAGGTTAGAAACAGATATGTCATGATAGCTGCAGGCCTCGCTCACGTCTAATTAGATCCAGTAGTACTGACCCGGGCATCCCATTCATGACGGCACCGTCTGTTCTCTGCCAATACACAGCTTTGACATAACGAAGTCCTGCAGTCAGTCTGCATTGATATAGATTAATGGTTACTGACAGAAACTGATGCTAGTATCACGAACTGTTAGATCTTATCGGTGTTCAAACATTCAGCGGGTTTCAGAGATGGCCGAAATGTACTTTGCTTCCGGAATGAGGCAATGCTTCTCACACTACACGTGATTTTATTCTGCGATCAATTAAGATCATTCTGATTCGAACCACGGACACCCAAAGTACTACTAAAAGCGATGGACAACAGTATATCTGCACGCACTCAAATACTCCCCATCCCGATATGACTAGATATCCAAATGATCCTGCCTGGTGGCCACTCATCAGTTATACTTGTCTTGTCAACTATTTTATAGGTTCGCAGAGCAATTGGGATGCCAATGGCCCTGACGTCTCAATATCTTTGACTGTCGCTTTGCAGCTGTATTCTTTGCAGCGGTGATATATGATTGGGTTAAGCGGGATAATACTTTCCAAGGGATCATTGATATGTATGCAGTATTCAAGCATTGACATTCGGACAAGAGGTAAATTGTTGGCATAACCTTTGCATCTTACTAAGAATATTTCAACAGTTCGAACTGATATTGGTGAGCAAAGTCCCAAACAAGATGGTGTAGTTGACTCGGGTAGAGGCAACGTTGGTCCTTCATGACTATTCTTTATATTTGCGTACGTTATTGCTATGACCGCAGTTGGCATGTTGTGCTGACTTCAACATATACTAGGTGCGTTACATTGGAATACTATATTCTGTGTACGTTGAAATGTTATCTATATAACACTGCACTGCTAATAAGTCATCTCTTGCAACTAGCGCCTACCTCCTGTGTACGTGTCCTCAAATGTGTGTGCTTCTTCTGACTGGCGGTATACAGTAAATCTCCCAATCTCGCTTACCGATACAGTGGGTGTTCTTCACCAATGTCTGTCATTCCAGTCCTCATTCAACTACTAAATACACTCCTATATAGGGGTGAGTGGTATTCTCCGCCGGGTTGTATCTTCAAGACAACGACTTCGACAGCTGTGAGTTCATTTGGAGTATTTATTCTACCACCAAGTAACTGGGTTTTCAGGCACTATCGTTTGGTTCATACAGGCATGGGGCCCTGTCGTAGTAAATGCCATGCTGGGAGGTGCGCTCATTAGTAGTGCCTTATTGATATTTACTCGACTAAAATATCATTCAAGTCATCATGATTGCTCGGATAAATGCCATGTATCAAGGATCCAAAAAGTTACGCATCTTCCTTGTTGTATTGTTACTGGGTTCTACAATCGCCTCCGGAGTCATGACAATAATTGGAAACTTAGGTGTTCCAGCGCGTAAGCTTCAATTATCGATGAAAGCCCGGAGTACAAGAGACTCACAGTCATTACCAGATGAGGTCGTCCTTTCCGGCTACCATATGTGCTTTCGACATCGGCACGTTCATGGGAAATCTGACTTACGAGAATGTGATATCCGTCGCTGTATGGGATTGTTTCTTACGGTCCGGATTGTTATAATGCACTTCCGTGAATTGCGACAATCGCCGAGACGACCGACCATTGGGGACTATTTCACGATATTAATAGAGAGTCATGCGTTTTACTTTCTAGCGTGAGTCTGGTGATTTCAACATTACTTATCTAGTTGCACTGAAGTTCCGCATTTGTTAGCTTTGCTATTATGGCTTGCTTACAGCTTGGCACAACGTCTCCAAATATCGCAGTGTGCCAACTGGTATCTACAGCTGACCACTCTCTTATCATCTCTTTCCAGCTCTCATCGTCCGTGGGGAGTGCCGTTTACACTGGCATTTTGTCAATTTCCCAGATGTTGCAGATGTTTGTGCTGGGACCACGTCTGATCCTCAGTATTCGAGAATATCACGCCAAGCTCGTTGCCAGGGCCGACGGTGGAATAGGCATGACCTCCCTTGCTTTCCATGCTGGTGGAGATGCATTGACCAGCGAAGATGTATAACAGGTAAAACGATTCAAACGATCAACCATGGTACTATGCGGGGAGCATACATATTTGTTTGTTTGTGATATTTCATATTTCCTCGTGCACACAATTACCCTCAGGGACACCTGGTTAGGTGCCACGAAATCGCACAACGTCTCAGCGATACATCCCCCCCCCCCCCTCGGGAGCTCTTTGTGGAGTACTCAGATAAGGAACTTTCGACTCGGAGCAACCTCTGTGCGCTTTCGAGCAGTGTCAAAGAGCTGCTCAGACAAGTGTCACGGCGGACGCTTGAAGTGCAATACCAGGTAACTGCCAGCGAGTCTACGGATGTCCAAAGGCACGTCAGAGAGCTATTGGATACCCTTGATCGGCAGCTGTCCGCAATGTGGAACCCTTCTCCAGCCCGACTGTGACAACTATCAATTGTAAGGAAGCATATAGATTCAGTGCTGGACACTCGCCGGGACTTACATTTCAATGATCCTGATTCAATGCGCAATTTGCGATTCTTTTCTTCTCTTTTCCGTATATACGATGTTTCACGTTTTGTTCATATTCCTTCTCTCTCGATTACTACGCCCTTCACTGCTGTATCGCTTTGGCTAACATCTCATTTGATCCATCTCGCAACATCAATCCCAACTCCTACTTAAAAACGGGCGAGGTTCTGTCGAATTTTTAAACACTTATTCAGCTCTTTGTATACCGTACAAAGAACCGCGACAATGTTGTTTCGTTGCATATTTTGTTGTCGCATTGCAAGTTTCAAAGTAGGCAGGTGCTCTGTTTTGGAGTCAGCTGAGACCTACTGCCAAGATATGTTCCAAGTGACCCATAATATTGTGATATGAATATGTATCGGAGGACAGTATTATGACAGGACGTCAAGATTGTAATTTGAACGGCAACGCCAAGTCGTAATGACGGACTCAACAACTAGTGCGTTGACCTTCACGAAGGTAACCTCGAAATACTCACACCGAGATGCTAGTAGTGCGAAGTACTAGCTTGCTTATCTGAAAGTCACAGGTGGATATCTCCATCATGCCAATTGCCAATATCTTGCTCCACAAGGCAGATCTTAGGTGGCAATTTGCTGGCATTGCAGATATCAGCTATTCGAAAGGTGATTCCAGTGGATAGGTTATCGTACATACTCACGACATTCAGCATATAAAAGCAAGGCGCTTTCTTCTCAAGATTATTTGATTTGATCCTTTATCGCATCCTCACAACAATGCGTGTCTGTTTTGTCCCCGCCATTGTTGTCGCTTTGACAGCATTGGTATCTGCCAGTGATAATGACTGCCCCATCTTCTGTATCATCCCTAAAAACTGTAATACGTGCCCCGAGAAGGCTTGCGTGAGTATGAGTAGTTTGCGTCCTGGATTTAACTATATGACTCACCGGCTGGTAGTTTCTCTTTATATGCTCCTAGCGTGGTAGTGGGTCATGTTTTTGCTGTCACATCGGTGCAGTATGGTTGATGGCACGAAGCGTGAGCCACTAGTACTAATATGTTGTTGGGTTGATCAACGGATTTGCTTCTGAACAGATTTTACGGCCGCTAGAGTGATGGAGATCTTGAAATGCATCATAGAGGATCCAAAGACTGATGTGTCTACATTCCGATATAGTTACCAAATAGCCATAGAGGACCGAGAGGTAGTTGTCAAACCACCTCGAGTCGACTGAGCAAGTATCAACGGCAGGGAAAGCTTCTGGCATAAAATCTCCTCCTTTGCATAGTAGTCACTTTGAAGATGAGTGGGCTTCCCGCGAATTTCGAAAGGTGTTTTGCAAATTTGCATACTTTCCCACGCATCTAAAGCATGTGCATGTACAATTCTTAGATGATTGCATCCAGATCCCACTGGCAGCGAACCGCTACTGATACCAAACGGAGTTGTGACACAATCGCGTGGCTAAGTGGACGAAGGAATCACCATGCAGTACCTGGAAGCAAGAGGTACTACCATAGGAAGTGGCAAGCAGTGAAAAGTTTACCAAGCTAGAAATGCGACACACAGTCAGGCCTCAAGGCCTCACGCGTGCCGCACGTCGACATGTCATGCATGTCATGTCTGATTAAACCAGGTACCGGCCCGGTTCATCTCCTTCATATCTCTGTTAATACACCTCTTTGACACAAAGAATGGCGCGTCAAACTCTCAATAACAATGACAATTTCCACATTGCTGTCGAGACTGCACAGAATTTTGAAGCATACTTCACGTAGGCACCTACAAATCCTCGTGATGCAAGCGACTGATGAGGATGACGGATGCATATGGGACGAGGCCACCATTTGATGTCGTCGTTAGGAATGTCATATGCATACTTAGTCTAGTACATCCGAGTCATCCGGTTCTGCCGGTTATGACCGGCCGCCTGACAGTGAGAACTGACCCTAGCCTGCTAGCAGTTCTACCCGCTACACTGTTGACTCCATACATATGGTCGCGGACACTCAAACTATCACTATAAAAGCGATGGACATCAATATGTCTACACGCACTCCATACGTCCCAAACTGATATGACCATAGTCTCAGATGATCCCACTTGGTGGCCGTTCGTCAGTTATTCTTCTCTTATCAACCATTTTGTAGGTTCGTGGAGAGCAATTGCATTGCCAATGGTGACATTTCAATATCATTGACTATTGCTTCGCAGCTGCAAGCTCTACTGTAGTTGTATATGATTGGGGTGAGCGGAACAATACGTTCTGAGGGATCGTTGATATGTATACAGCATTCAAGTATTGACATTCGGACAAGAGGTAAGTTGATATCATGGCCTGCACATCTCAACTAAGAATGCTTTAACAGTTCGAACTGATCTTGGTGAGCAAGTATCAGAACCAAACAGCATGATGCAATTAACTCGGGCAGAGGCAACGTTGGTCCTTCATGACCGTTCTTTATATTTGTGTATGCTATTGCTACTATGAGCGCAGTTGGCATGTTGTACTGACTTCAACATATACTAGGTACGCTACATCGGAATACTATTTTCTATGTGCGTAGGCCATCTGCATAACACTGAAATGTGCTAATAAGTCATCTCTCGCAACCAGCATTAACATCCTGTGTATGTATCCTCAAATGTATTTACTCCTTCCGACTAACTGCATGCAGCGATTCTTCCTGTATCGATCACTGATGTAGTGGGTATTCTGTGCCGATGCCTATTCCCATTCAACTAACTACGTTCCTATATAGGAGTGAGTGATATTCTCTGCTGGTTTGTGTCCTCAAGGAAAAATGACTTCAATAGCTGTGAGTTCATTTAAAGTATTTATTCCACCATAAAGTAACTGGGTTTTCAGGCACTATAATATGGTACATAGGTACATGGACCCCTGTCATCGTGAATGCTATGCTAGGTGGTGAGCTCACTCGCGCCTTCCTTACAGATATTGACTTGACTGAAATATCATTTGAAGTCACCATGATTGCTCGGATAAATGCCATGTATCAGGGATCTAAAAAGTTGTTTATCTTTCTTGTTGTAACCTTGCTGGCTTGCACGATAGCCTCCGGAGTTATAGTGGTGATTGAAAACCTGGGTTTTTCAGCGCGTAAGTTTCAATTATCGATGAAAGCCTGGAGAGACTCATGGATATCTACCAGAGGAGGCTGTCCTTTCCGATTACTATATTTGCATTGACTATGCGGACACGTACAAGACAAATCTGTCTTTCGAGAGTCTGATATCCACCGCTGCATGGGAGGTCTTCGCCTTGTTTCTTACACTCTGGATTGTTATAAAGCACATCCGTGAACTGCGACAATCGCCGATAGGATCGACCCTTGGGGACTGTTTCATGATGTTAATAAAGAGTCACGCGTTTTACTTTCTAGCGTGAGTTCGGTGATCTGGATGTTATTATATTGTTGCACTGAAGCTCTGCGTGTGCTAGCTTTGCTATTGTAGCTGCCTTGAGACTTGGCTCACTGTCTCAAAACATTACGGTACGCTGACTTGTGACTAACATCTGCAGCTGACCACTCTCATAATTTCTTTACAGAACTCATTATCCATAGGAAGCGATATTTACTCTGGCATTTGGTCAATCGCTGAGGTATTGCAGATGTTTGTGCTGGGACCACGTCTGATCCTGAGCATGCGAGAGTATCACGCTAAGCTCGTGGCCAGTGCCGACGAGGCAATAGGCATGACGTCCTTCAGTACTTTCCAGGTTGGTGGAGAGGTGTTGACCGGCAGATGTGTGTAGCACATAAAAACGATTCAAATCATCAACAACAGTGCTGTGCGGGGAGTACGCATGGTTGATTGTTTCGATGTGATATTCGGGCTCTTCGTACGTGCTATGTATTTGGTATTCCGAAGAGGATACAACTTTGTGTAGGCGGCTGCCCCTGCCTGATTTGGACCAGTGGTCAGTGTTACGATTTTGTCTCGTTGATTTAGCGCCTGCACAAAAGTAGTGGCAACTAAGTGACGTACACCATACCAGGCTCCAGCCTACCCATGCCATGTCAAAAGACCATCGCCCCACCCCTCCCCAAGCCCATACACAATATCTCCCGCGTTCTCCTCAACCTAAGAAACAACCAGCACATCACTTCGCCTTCAACTCCTCCCCAAGCTCTCTCACTCTCTTCTCCCACTCATGACTGTTCAATCCGTGCCTCTAGCATCCTCAGCATGCGAGAATATCATGCCAAGCTCGTTTCCAGGGCCGGTGAGGGAACAGGTGTGTCATTCATTGCTTTTCATGCTGGTGCAGATGCGAAGATGTATAGCACATAAAAATATTCAAATGATCAACCAAGGGGAGCACGCATATTAAATTATTTCGTAGTGATATTTACAATAGTCACGCTGTGTATTTCAAGTTGGTGTTCCGAAGTCATTCGGAGGATAGAATTTCTTGGACTTATATATATAAGTATGTATAGGTTCTGTACGAGGCGAAAAGTTGAAAACCGTCGGTCATCGCATAATCATTAACCGTCTGGATAGTCCCAGGATCTCACATCATCGATCTGATCAGATGTAAGTTAGTATAGTTCAAGTGCCGACTCATCACCAAGTGCGCAGTAGCAACGCTGATAACGACAATAACGGATCAAGCCCTGTAAGTATGATTGCATACAAGCTACAAGAGAATCACATACTATCAGGAAGATGCGAAATTCAATCCTGAGCAAAACATACGCACCAGCGAACCGCTACTGAATCTAAACGGAGTTGTGACATTCGGATCGTGTAGCTATAGGTAAACGAGGGAATCAGTACCTGAAATTTGAAAGTATGAAGTGGCAAGCAGTGAAATGTTTTGCAACACCAAGCTAGAAATGCGACACACCATCAGATGATCAGGCCCAGGTTCACGCCCACTGGCAGCTGTCACGGCTGATTCAATCAGGTACTGGCCCAAGCATCCCCTTCATGACCGCCCATTCTCTGTCAGTACACCGCTTTTCGGACGAAGTCCTGCAGTTAGTGTGCTTACACGGCCACTGATGCCCATCTATTTGAATCCATGCATAACCTTGATTCTCGAAGGTGCTTCCTTGATCACAAGCAATGGTGCGCCAAGTTCATCCTGCCAGTATGCCACCGCATTAGTATAATCGGAGGACAATATTAATAATTTCCGATAGTCACCACTACTAGGCCACCCACTAACTAGGCCTAGGCTCGTAACCACCCCGCGGTCGATGGCGTGTCAACCTCTCGATGACAATTTCAACTTTCACATTGCTGTTGACGAGACTGCACAAATCTTGAAGCCACCTTGGCGTAGGCACCTACCAATTCTCATGATGCAGATGACTGATGTCAGGATGACGGATGCATATGGGACGAAGCCACCATTTGATGTCGGCGTTAGGAATGTCATATACATACTTGGTCTAGTACGTTTGAGTCAAAGCGGTTCTGCCGGTTATAACCGGCAGCCTGAGAACTGACCCTAGCCTGCTAGCAGTTCTACCCCCTGCACTAGCTGACTACATGCACATGGTCATGACCGCCCAACTAATCACTATAAAAGCGATGGACGGCGATATGTCTGTACGAACTTCATACGTCCCATCCCGATATGACCATAGTTTTAAATGATCCCACTCTGTGGTCGTTCATCAGTTATTCTTCTCTCATAAACTATTTTGTAGGTTCGTGAAGTATGCAATTCCAACGGTGACATTTCAATATCAATGACTATTTATTCGCAGCTGCAAGCTCTGCTGTGGTGGTATACGACTGGGGTGAGCGAGATAATAAGTTTCGGGTGACCACTGATATGTATACAGTATTCAAGTATTAACATTCGGACAAGAGGTAAGTTGATGTCGTGACCTGCACATCTCACTAAGAATGCTTCAACAGTTCGAACTGATGTTGGTGAGCAAAGTCCTGTATCAGAATCAAATAGGACAATGCAATTGATTCGGGCAGAGGCAACGTTGGTCCTTCATGACTGTTCTCTATATCTGTGTACGTTATTACTGCGAGCGCAGTTGTTATGTTGTGCTGACTTCACCATATTCTAGGTGCGCTACATTGGAATACTGTTTTCTGTGTACGTCTGCGAGGCTATCTACATAGCATTGTAGTGTGCTAATAAGCCATCCCTCGCAACCAGCATTAACATCCTATGTATATATCCTTATCCTCAAATGTGTTTACTCCTTCTGACTAGCAGCATGCAGCAATCCTCCCTGTCTCGATCACCGATATAGTGGGTATTCTGCACCGATGCCTGCCATTCCATTCAACTACTAACTACGTTCCTATATAGGAGTGAGTGATATTTTCTACTGGTTTCAAGCGTCCTCAAGAAACAATGACTTTAATAGTTGTGAGTTCATTTGAAGTATCTGTTCCGCTACCAAGTAACTGGGTTTTCAGGCACTATGATATGGTACATAGGTGCATGGACCCCTGTCATCGTAAATGCTATGCTAGGCGGTGAGCTCACTCGCGCCTTCCTCACAGATACTGACTTGACTGAAATATCATTTAAAGTCACCATGATTGCTCGGATAACTGCTATGTATCAGGGATCTAAAAAGTTATTCATATTTCTTGTTGTAACCTTGCTGGCTTGCACGATAACCTCCGTTGTTATGGTGGTAGTTGCAAACCTGGGTGTTTCAGCGCGTAAGTTTTCATTATCGATGAAAGCCTGGAGCACAAGAGACTCATGGATATCTACCAGAGGAGGCCGTCCTTTCCGGCTACCATATCTGCATCGACTACAATTACGTGGCAAATCTGACTTTCGAGAGTCTGGTATCCACCGCTGCATGGGAGATCCTCGCCTTGTTTCTCGCACTCTGGATTGTTATAAAGCACATCCGTGAACTGCGACAATTGCCAACAGGATTGACCATTGGAGACTGTTTCACGATGTTAATAAAGAGCCACACGTTTTACTTTCTAGCGTGAGTTCGGTGATTTGAATGTTATCATCTTGTTTTACCGAAGTTCTGCATGTGCTAGCTTTACTATTATGGCTTCCTTGAGACTTGGCGCACTGTCTCAAACTCTTACGGTACGCTGACCTACGACTGACATCTGCAGCTGACCACTCTTCTCATAATTCTCTGCAGGACTCATCGTCAGTAGGAAGTGATGTTTACTTTGGCATCTGGTCAATCGCCGAGGTATTACAGATGTTTGTGCTGGGACCGCGTCTGATCCTCAGCATGCGAGAATATCACGCTGAGCTCGTGGCCAGGGCCGAAGGGGAAATAGGCATGACATCCTTCAGTACTTTCCGGGCAGGTGGAGATGTGTTAACCGACGGATATGTGTAGCACATACACACGATTCAAATGATCGATCGATCAACCACGGTACTGTGCGCGGAGCATTATTTGATTGTTTCACTGTGATATCCAGCCTCGTCGTGCTGTGTATTTGGTATCTCGAGGAGGATAGATCTTTTTACATATTCTGCTACCTGGGACATGGAGTAGCTAATCGATACTTAATTACGAGGCCTCAGCAGAAACAGGTTTCAACTCAATCTATAATGAAAGCTAACTTGTACTACATACGACACACAAGCCAAGCGGCGCCCCACCTTGTTACCAGATCACTGTTGTGTTTCGATTCCTATCAATGTCTTATAGCAATTAATTGCCACGTGGTCATGTACACCCAGTCTACATATATGCCAGCCTAACCATGCCACGTCAAAAGACCCATCGCCGCACTCATCTACATATATGCCAGCCTACCCATACCACGTCAAAAGACCATCGCCCCACCCGTCCCCGAATCCATATACAATATCTCGCGCCTTCTCACCAAAATCCCCAACCTAAGAAAGAAGCAGCACATCACTTCACCTTCAACTCCTCCCCAAGCTCTCTCACCCTCTTCTCCCACTCACACGACTCTTCAATCCGTGCTTCTAGCACACGTATCTCTTCAAGGACGCGCGCGAGGTATTTGGCTCCTGTGTCCTCTGTTGTTAGTTCACGTTCGCCATCCCCCGCAATTGGTTCGCTTTCGCCAAGCGGTGTCGTCAGTCTGTTCTCACCACGCCCCTCATGAGCCCGAGGCGTAGCAATCCGGCTAAAGGTCCAACTGCCCGTTCCGTCGCCCGTAAGAGTCAATATATGCGTGTGGTACTTTGTCAGAGACGGTCTGTATGCATCAACATTATCAGCATCGACACATAAAAATCACGCAGAGACGCACCGCAAGGAAATGGTGATCAAGGTGATCCCTAACGCCTTTGCGTGCTCGTACATCTGGCCCTCGACGTCGGAGCTCACGGCGGATGTGCATTCTGGTGCGTTTCAGATTAGATCAGATGCCAGTAAGGGAGGTAAGAAACTCACCGTCTAGAATTGCGAATTTGGGACGATGGTAGTAAAGGCGAGCCATCGCAAGCTGTTAACAAGAAGGTCAATATCATTCCATCTCGTTCCAGCACCAAAAAGAAAGAAACTCCAAACTCACCCTCTGCTTCTCCCCCCCACTCAACACATCCCTCCACTCCTTAATCGCACCCCACCCGCCCTCTCTATCCACCAAATATCCAAGGTGAGCAGCATCCAGCAAGCTTTCGAGTTCTGACAGCGCCGCGGGGGACGCAGTGAACTCGGATACGGAATGTGGGTATATGATTTGGGATAAGAGGGACCCTGTGGGGTGGTAGGGACGTTGGGGGATGACAAATACACCTGGACGGCCATCTGCGTCGTTTGTGGGATGCGTAAGTGCATCATAAACAGGACGCGCAACCGTGCCATCGGTACACATAGAGCCCCTGAGCATCGAACGACTTCCAGGTGCCCAAAGCCCTGCCAAAACACGTGCAACGGCCGTTTTCCCCAACCCCGTTAGATCCTGTGATCATGAGGTGCATACCTGGTCGGAGCGTGAGCGTGAGTGCGCGGACGAGGGTGGTGTTTGGCCCTGAGAGAGTTTCTGAGGAAGTCGCTTCCAAGGATGGGGCTGGGGGGATTGGTTCTGCGTGAGCTTGAAGCTTGGAGGTAGTGGCTAAGGAATGAGAAGGTGTGGGTGAGGGTGAGTTGGGAGAGGTCAAGGGATCCTCTGGAATGCATATATCCACGTCCTTCAGCGCGAATGTATCGCCGTCCCCTGAGAGTGCAAGAGGGAGAGGTGGGAGGTTGTGAAGAGTTGAAAGGAGGGTGTAGAGTCTTTTGGTGGGTGGGTGAGTTCATCGAGTGATCCAGGAGACACAACGGAATAAGACGAGCAATCCAAGAAACCAAAATGAGACCCATAAGCATACCCCCAAGCAACACAAAGCACCCACCGCCCAGTCAACCCAGCAACCTCTTGCAGATCTTTATACGCATACATGAGTCTCCCACCCGCATCTGCGAGGGAGAGGAGAAGGCGTCGGTTGGAGATGTAGGCTGTGTGAATTTGTTAGCTACGTTTGCTCGTTGAAGGATATAGAGAAGGGAGATGAGGATCACGCCAAGCACCAAAACACTCACTTTCTGTCCTGGCAGCAACGATACCATCTGCGTCGCTCTTCTTGTTTCGTCCCCGCTTTCCCTCTCCACTCTTTCCCTTTCCATCCACGACACCCGCATCACGGGAGCGTTTCCTCGTGATAAGCAACGGTACGGCTATCAACCCGTACCCAGCGGCGGACCAGAGGTATTTGATGACGAAATCTTCTGTCCATTCGTATGCGATGCGGATCTGTGAAGGTGTTAGTTGAAATGGATGGGTGAGTTTGGGATGAAGAGGGATGTATGTAAGAGATTGGTCGGAAGAAAGCACAATGGATGAGGGTAATGATGGACAAGTGAGCAGAATGATGATGTGCGGAAAGATAGGAAGCAAACCTTGTATATCGAATTGACATGTTTGATCAATCGCAAATACGTTCTCGTCAGTATATCTCGTTCGCGTGCACCTCCGTCGTAGAACCTGCATTGGCATCAGATGATGGCCATGGCAGCAGAAGGAAGTGCACCT
This sequence comes from Suillus fuscotomentosus, assembly GCF_016647785.1. Taxonomy (NCBI): domain Eukaryota; kingdom Fungi; phylum Basidiomycota; class Agaricomycetes; order Boletales; family Suillaceae; genus Suillus; species Suillus fuscotomentosus. Next base: position 147,153 of record NW_024539618.1, read on the forward strand.
ACGCGACTTCCTCGCTTTCCTCTCCCGACGCGTCCGACGCCAGCTCTATATTCGCCTTCCAGACGGGCTTCTACAGCTGCGAGACGACCAAATGCAGGTGTCACGGCACGGAGGATCTAGATGAATGTTAGGGTTGTTCCTAGAACATAGTAGTGGACGACCTTGGCAGTAATATATAATTGATAAAAGTAGTACGGTGCCTCTGAATCCGAGAGACCTTGCGAGTTGGGAGGTGAAGAGAAGGAGGTCGAGGGAGGGTTTCATGAGATTGCCGCTAGTACAAAGAATTAGTTCTATCCAGGCGGAGGGATGAGGACATACTATATACCAGCGACACTCTCTGCCCAAGCGTCGACGTCTGCTGTGATGTACTGGTCGATGCCATGGAGGGGAACACGGTAGTAGCGGAGATAGGGAGCGGAGGAGAGGTAGAGGTCGTGATGTATCGAGTCAAGCGGGTTCTAAACCTGAGGGAGAGTGTAGATTGAGGTGGCGAATCTGAATAGCGTATAAATGGGGATAGAAGGGGAGTGGGGAGGATACATACCATGGAGTTTGTATATATACTTGGATAAGCGAGTGCGAACCATAGAGCGAGGCCGGTCAGAACCCTTTGCCGTCTGCACTGACCAAGTCTCTTACTATGCGACCATCTAGGCGGGCGACAGCTATGCTCAGCACAGTACGAAGAACGAGAAATGTAGAGTGAGCATGAGTAGGAGTGCTTCACGAGTGTAAGCGAAGGGAGAACGATTCGCAGGAGCGAACGGAGTTGGTGCACAAATGGAAGACCCAGTCCTGGAGTTGCATTCACCAGCGGAAAGTGAAACAGCGTGATGGCAAGCTCGCGTTGACTGTACGTTGGTGTACTGCTTGTCTTGTTCCTAAAGGGTTTAAACAGTCTAGACCGAAGAATGAGAACTGTGCGATCAGAACAAGCAATGGTCGTCGTGATGACTGGTGTCGAAATAGTTCATTAGGGTTGAGCGGTTTCGAGAATATCGCCATGCTCGCTGTACGTTACAGCGAGCAGTGCAGGCGAACTTCATCATGAAGCGCGCGTCGAACGAGCATGTGATTACTGGATCGGACTCGGATCGGTTAGCACTGACTTGTACAATGTTTGCACGTGGCACCCTCACACTTAGCGTATCTCATGAAGATTGCAGTAACTACAGTCTTCCGAAGGCATAACTTAGGAACTCGGGACGTTGGAACTTGCTAGTACGTTGTGTTGCATCTTTTCCTGGTATTCACTTATACTTATATTCATACAAGGATGTCAACCGACTTGACGAATCATTCATTATGTCCACGTACTGTCTAACATTAATAGCAATGGAATGCACTGACCTATCCGAACTCTATTATTCAGGTTCGATCTCATCCACCCTCGATTCTCGTATCGCTGAATCGCGACATCGGACAACTTTTCGTCGGTTCATGCCTAGGGGCCCTCACAAGGACTCTGATCACTCCGCTTGGACATGTCAAGCAACGAGTGACTCCAAGGGGTCTGATCATGTGACTGCATGTTGCATGGCCCAAGGCCGGTTCACTACGACAACAGATATCCAAAACCCTGCCACCACTCCCCGGTGTCAAGTAATTCGATACTCATCTCAATCTTTACTCAACTATTCACGTTCAACGGTTGAGCTCGATGATCCGGATCACTTATCTCTGGCAAATAACTCGATTCCTGATTGCTCCTCCAACGCTGCTAACAGCTTGAAGCTTTCAAACCGATGTGGTTGCTTCAAGGACAATGCACTCACGTGTTCCATGGTCCACATCCGCTAGTGACCTCCACAAAGCGTCCCTGTACGAACGCCACAAACGGCTGTCTACCGCAAAGCACAGTGGAACGACCACAGTCGGGAATCGTTTTACATACCTCCCCCAATACCTCCCCAGTGCCATCATCATCTCAAGTTGAAACATACATTCACCTCAGACAGAATCAACTAGCACCACCACTCATATTCTTCTATAACCAATCATGTCTAAGGTAGGCCTAATCCCTCGTGCACTAACTTGAAGACTGACTCGGACGCGGAATATTTAGACCTACATTTGCTCTGCTCATCCTGGCTGCAACGCAACTTTTACCAGGTTCATCGACTTCAAGAGACACGAGGCCACATATTCATCAGAGTACGTTTTTCTCCTTCTATGCTATATAGCGTACCTCACTCACATTCGCTTACACAGTGGGTATATCTGCACCTGGCCCGGCTGCGACTTTGCGACAAAGAGGAAATTTAACTATGAGATCCATTCTGCTAAGCAGTACGTGTTCATTCATCACTGTCATTGATTCCACCTTGTCGACATTTTTTTAGTACGGGCGAGCAACGCTACATCTGTCCTCACGATGGTTGCAACTACAAGACCCACGACCCCGCTGGCTTCACGCGCCACCGCCAGAAACAACATGGGTATGTTGCTCTACCGCGCGGTCGTGGTGTTCCCTCCACAAAAGGGTCAGGTGGGATTAAACTGTCATCCCAGCCACCGGCACAGCTCCAGCCCCCGGCAGAGTTTCTTCCCCCTGCTACATTCTCCCAATACCAGTTCCAATTTCAAGCCACGCAACTGCAACCCATGCAGCTGCAACCCATGCTACCGCAAACAATGCAACTGCAACCTATGCTACCGCAACCCATGCAACTGCAGCCCATGCCACCGCAGCCCATTCAACTGCAGCTCATGCAATCGCAACCCATTCAATCGCAACCCATGCCACCCCAGCCCATGCAATCTCATCCCACTGAACATAAACTCCAACACACTCAATACCAAACCCCTCCACCTATCTACGACTCATTATTGGGAGTCTTATACGGCTCAACAGATACCGCGGATGACTATACCATGTATACTCCACCCGCGAGGACCTCCAACGGGTGGACTGAGGGATGCATGTGTCCTGAATTAATGCAGAGACGCCCTTCGGAGATGCTAGGGTATGAATATTAGCGTTATTAGTTTTCATGATCTTTAGAAGTGAGAATCATTTGTTATCTTTTTCTTTCCTCGTCGGTGATTTTCGTTCGTTTATGTACGGCCTCGGATTCTGTATCCTTCTACTTGTTTGTATATATCATTTATCACTTCTTTTTGTCAAAGAAATACACTCTTATCAATGTAACACATTTCAAGTTTTAATTGAAACATTTACCTCTCGATTCGCGCTCTCAGCGCTCCGAGTCATGCTCCGCAAACTGTATATTTCCTAATAATAGGCACGCAATTACGTAAAGGCTTCTTGCTAACAACACTCACAAGCTGTGGCAGTGCGTAGCTTGGAACCGTTCTTGTATCAGCAAATGAATCTAGTCCTTCCAATGATACTTCCCGCATGGCTTGGATGATGAAGCTCACGTCCTAGTCTGACCACGTTTGTATTGCTCCAATACTAATTAAAATTCAAAGTTGATTTCA